>NC_081560.1:53397179-53697179 GCF_022355385.1 Mustela nigripes | reverse complement strand
AACACTTAGCATATGGTGTATGTGCTTCACCAACTGAGTGACCCCCGGCGTTAATCTCCCTGGGCTACTTTTTTCTTAGTAAAACGAGGATAAATACCTACCTCACAGAGCTATCAGGGAGTCTTGAATATGATGGCATAGGCAAAGTGCCTGCCAAATAGTAAGCTTTCAATAAATGTAGGAAGGACATGCCCCCTTAACTGACTGGGGACCTCAAAGTCAAAAGGAGAGAAAATAGTCTATCCTACATAAAAAGCAAACTCTCTTTTAAATGGTAGATTTCTAAATAAAAAAATAAATACATGCTAGACTTTTGTATGTAAGGACTGAGAATTCCAAATTATGTTCTCCTTATCTTGCTCCACACATATAAAGGAAACCTGAAATTAATTCTCTTCTAGAATATATTTGAATAGGAATTTTTAGGTGAAGCAAATGTAAAAGACCCAACAAAAATTTCTTGGAGAGATCCCCCCACACACACACACTGGATTCAGTAAAGCCTCCGGACGAGAGTTATGAAGGAAAGCAAAGAAAACTCTAAGTCTCTTTCCCATCATTCCTCTTCTTAGATAATCTCTCCGAGTATCTGTAAATACTCAATTACAAAGATTTGAAGTACATGCTAAAGACCCACCTGCCATCACCTACTAATGCTAATCCCAAATCCGGTTTTTAGAAACAATTTCTGCTTCAAATGTAAGGCTCCACCGTTGTTAGCTGGCCTGGCTCAGTGAATGTCAGAACCTGATGAGAGTTGACTGATGATTTCCTATGCATGCTGTCGTCAGGCAGGGCCAGAAGTTTCAGCTAAAACATGAGCATCATGCCTACGAGCATCTGTGCTGCAGAAATGCTCTGTTGTGAGTAGGGCGCATCATCATCCGCAGGCGCCAAGCTCTAAGACCAGGAAGGCTGTGGGCCAATGCCTCTCAAAGACCAAAGGTGCCAATGAGAATTTGCCCAAACTGCACAGTGACAGGTATTGCCAGAGTTCGTGGCCTGAGGCTTGGCCATGAATACCAATGGCTGATTATGTGATGGACTGTTCCCATTTATTCATGGGAGAACTCCCTGAGCCAACACCCAGAATGGCCCTTGCTTGGTAATCAGCCTTCGGGATTTTTAAAAAATGAGTTGAGTTTGAGCTCTGTCCGAATGCTGTCTGATAGCTGCCAGTCTCAGTCAGGGACACGATCAATAGAATGAAGCTTAGGAGTGAAGATGTTAATCCCTTTGAGCCTAGATAGCTCTGAGTTCTCATAGGCCTTATCTCATGCACTTCTCACAACAATCCTTATAATCTGGCATTTTATCAGTGAGGTGGTTGAGGTCCAAGTTAAGAAATTCACCAAAATTTTCAAAGTTGGCTCCATGGTATCCTAACTCAGCATGACAAAGCCGATGCTCAGATCTTGTTTTTCTCAACACTTAAGCTTGGTACTTTGTAGTGATCTTGGAGCTGCATTCCTCTAAAGAGTCCCTGAAAGCTGCCAATTAATGCAGATCCTCGAAGGGCCTTGGGTAAGGCAAGGAACTTCCATATTAAGAGTCTACTGGTTTCCTCCACTGGGAATCATCAGAGGTAAGAAAACACACATCACAACTGACATTTACAACTCTTATTTTTACTGCCTGTACTTCAGAAAGTGATAAGTATCAATCTAGCTACTGGCATTTAGAGCTGGAAAAAAAATGCTGAAGTAATCCCATGGGCCACATCCTTTTTTGTCAATACTACAACTTCTGGACTTAAATAGGAAGTGTCTAGAAGGCCCCAGTGTTACATTCAAGAACTGTGTCCAATTACTAATCTGTTAAGCAAAACTGTTGGTCTAACCCCCTCTGAGTGAAAGCCACAGGAGAGAGGGCTATATGGTTTTCCACCTGGGTCGCACAGTGGCTCTGTGGAAGTGTTTCCTCTTGTCATCTTTGAGCATTTACATTTTATTCTGTTTTTAGAGAGCTAATTTTCCTGTGCTTAGATTTCAAGTTTCTAGAGCTCAATGGCTGTCTCTCTTTGTGGCAGAATGAAGCAAAGTTTGTCTCACAGAGTATCAATCAGGATAAGCTAAGCTATAATTCAATGGCAGACAACCCTCAAATCTCAATGACTTCACATTACAAAGGTTAATTGCTTACTCATAGAACACGTCCATTTCCAACGGACTGGGAAGTTTGCTTCATGCTCTTCTCACGCTGGGACCTGGCTGACAGATAAGCCTCTCTCTGGAACATTCTGGACATTTTCTGAAGGGAAGCAGACTCTGCAGGGAGTCAAACCAGCACTTCTCTATTTAGGAAGTGATGTTACTTCTTCCATCTCTTTCATAAGAACCAGTAACATGGCTGTATCCTATCCCTCCACAAGAGGACCTAGAAGAAAGGTCCCAGCAGAGCAGACAGCAGGTGCTTCCCTGCTACAGTTTGTGTTTTAGAAAGGAGGGGGGGAGTTTCTTTTCAAGATTTTCTGTCCTTCTGACTCTTGTCTTTCGCATGTTCGTACTCACACAAGAACTGTTTTAAATACTATAACGTGTATGTTAAAGGACATTTGGGAAACAGGGACATGGAATTTTGACATGTTGATGTTCTACTGTCCATTCATAGCATAGCATCAAATGTTTCTGCTTTGATCCATGTATGTGATTGTGTTCATTGAGCGGCAGGTAGACAATGGTGAGCAAGCTCACAGCAGTCGTGTCACCCACAGAGCTGGCAGAGTAAGGGACGCAGTCCCACAGGCCACCACTATAGTGTGACAGGAAGTGTGAGGTGCTGGACATATAGAGGAAGGGTACTCAACCCAGGTAAAGTTTCAAGGAAAAGTTCCTGGAGGATGTCGCATCTGGGCTGTGACAGCAAGGGGAACTAATACCTTTGACATATTTCCTTTCTGTCTTTTCCTCATAAGCCTGGTTTGTTATTTTTGCACAATTGTAAGAACATTTTGAGCCAAGTTTGTATATTGCTTGGAGAAAGGAAATGATAGTCCATCAACTCAATAGAATATGCAGCTATCCAAGCGACAGGAAATTGAAAGATAATATAGAAAATGTTATATAGTGTTACCTGAAAACACTGGTTTAAAATTGTAACTTCTTATTAAAATAAATAAATGGATTAGATCTGGAAGACAGCATAAAATCTGGAGACAACTGAGACTTTTGGGTAGGATTGTGGGTAAAGTTTTATTTTGGTGAATTTGTATTATGAAGTTTGACTATATTTGCTTTAATGTTGGACTCTAAGTTAATATATGTACCACACACACAATAGAGCCCTGTAAGTTTGTTCTCTGTCCCTGCCAGAGAAGAATTCTGCATCTATTTAGCTAAGGCATTTTTTTTTTGAAGATTTTTATTTATTTATTTGACAGAGATCACAAGCAGACAGAGAGGTAGGCAGAGATAGCGATAGAGATAGAGGCAGATATAGAGAAGGGGAAGCCCCAAAGTGGGTCTTGATCCCAGGACCCTGGGATCATGACCTGAGCCGAAGGCAGAGGCTTTAACCCACTGAGCCACCCAGGTGCCCCAAGCTAAAGCATTTTTTAAAAGATTGTAAATATTTATTTGAGATAGAGACAGAGAGACAGACAGCAAGCATGAGCAGAGGGGCAGGGCAAAGGGAGAGGGAGAAGAAGACTCCTTGCTGAGCAGGGAGCCCGAAGCAGGGCTCAATCCCAGGACCCTGAGATCATGACCTGAGCCGGAGACAGATGCTTAATGACTGAACCACCCAGGTACCTCTAGCTTAGGCATTTTTGTACTTTTACCTTTGTGCCACATTTTTTGCGTCATGTTAAGTGAATGTTTTTCTGTGCATTGTCCAGGATACAGCATTAAGATTTGAAACAAGGTTTTAAATCTCTTCTAAATACTGATGGCTACAGGTTTACAAATCTGGCTCTAGATAACTTGTATATCTAACCCTTTACTCAGCATCTCTACTTTAATGTCTGAAAGAAATTTGGAGCTCAACAAGCCCAAAACTTGACTCCTGATTTCCACTCCTCTGCATGAATCTGCTCCATCTGCAGCCTTCCCAGTCTTGATTTTCAAGATACTGAAATAACTTCTGAGAAATCTCCCAGTATCTACCATTGCCCCTCTGTAGGCTATTCCCAGCTCTGCATCCAGAACCTCTGATAAATCTGAGTTCTGTGATGTCATGTTTCTGCCTAAAGTCCTCAAATGGCCCCCATGCAAGCCAAAATCCTTAGAGTGATTCTGAGTCACCCTTTCTAGATTTTTCCATTCTTCCCTTCGCTCACTCTGTCTCAGCCACAGTGGTCTTTTTGCTGTTTCTTGAACAAACCACATAATTTTGCCTTAGGATATCGGCTTTAGCTCTTCCCTCTTTCTGGAACTCTTTTCCCCCTAAACATCTACTTGATTAACTCCCTGCCATGGTCAAGTCTTTCCTCAGTCCCTACCCCAGTGAGGGCAATAGCAAGGACTCTCTTATACTGTGCTCTGCACTTCCTCCCTGCCCCCAGCCCCTTACCACTTACCATATCGATTCTAACAGCACATAATTCACATGTACTATTTCCTGTTTATTATCTGTGGGCATATATACTTCTCTAGGGTGGGGAATCTTTGTTTTATTCATGAATCATCTCAAGCACGGAGAGCACATAGTAGGTGTGTGATAAGTGCTGTCAATCGATGAATTAAAGAATAAAGAGAATCTACACATTTTCTGCAAAACTGACAGTAGGCATATCTTCAAACAGAGGCACTGAAACAGAGATTCAGTTTAAGGATCTTTTCTAAAGGTGAAGCCGAAAAAGCTAAGCAAACAAAACTAGGGCTTTAGATTGCTACTTTTTTTTTAAAGATTTTATTTATTTATTTGACAGACAGAGATCACAAGTAGGCAGAGAGGCAGGCAGAGAGAGAGGAGGAAGCAGGCTCCCCACTGAGCAGAGAGCCCGATGTGGGGCTCGATCCCAGGACGCTGGGATCATGACCTGAGCCGAATGCAGAGGCTTTAACCCACTGAGCCACCCAGGCACCCCAAGATTGCTACTTTTTAACTTAGAGAAATCCATATTACAATAATTTGTTAATTCCAGTAAGACCACAACATATGAACAAAATTCACACATGTGGAATTTTATGTTGTGGGTACAAAAAGCATATGAGCCCGTGTTTTTATTTCTCAGTGTTTTATTGCCTTAGCCAGGATGTCAACTAACTATATAAATTTCAACATTAAGAGGTACAAATTAACTCACTAAAATATCTGTCAGAGCTTTCTGCATTAATCAAATTTGATGTATTGTAACCTACAGGGGAAAAATATTTGTGACAGAAACTCAAAAATAATTGAATAAGCATAATATTAGAAAGCATGCACTTGAGTTATTAGGCTTAACTGAAGAGAAAAAAAGCAGGAACATGACGTTCCTGTTGTACTTTCACACTGCTGTTTATTATAAATTTCCTACATGTTGTGGAGAGATTTCCTGCCTGTTGTATATTACTTATGAAAGACTTTAATCTTAATCAGACACACTGAAGTTATAGTAAAATATGTTTCAATCTATTTTAGTTGCTTTAAATAGTTGTAAATTCGACATTCAGTATTCATTAATTTTTAATATTAATTTTTTAAAAATTCTATTAAGCTTTGGCCAAAAAACCCCATAATTCCTCAACTTGAATAAGTAGTTTCTCTCATTAGCCAAAAACCAACATCATGTTTGACAGTGAAACACCAAAGGCATTTCCATTAAAATTTTAAAGAAAAGAAAAGAATGTCCTATCTCAAATATTATATAACATCCTTCTGAGTATTGTGGCCAATTCATAAGAAATAAAAATAAGGGGTACCTGGGTGGCTCAGTGGGTTAAGCCTCTGTCTTTGGCTCAGGTCATGATCCCAGGGTCCTGGGATCGAGGCCCAGATCAGGCTCTCTGCTCCGCAGAGAGCTTGCTTAAAAAAAAAAAAAAAAGGCATAACTAGTGGAAGAAGAAAGATTATGTTTTTAAAGATTATTTATTTATTTGAGAGAAAGAAGGAGGGGGAGTGATAGAGTACAAGCAGGATGGGGGCAGAGGGAGAAGCAGGCTCCTCCCTGAGCAAGGAGCCTGATGTGGGGCTCGATCCCAGGACCCTGAGATCATGACCTGAGCTGAAGGCAGACACTTAACCGACTGAGTCACCCAGGCATCTGAAGAAAGGTTATTTTTAATCAATAAGATTATATCCTTGAAAGCCAGTGAAAATCTCTTAGAATAATTAAGAATTTTACTAAAGTGATATTGAAATATGAAAACTTAATTGCTATTTTAAATAAATATACAAAGGTCAAAAATATCAAAAGCTAAGATTATCTTCTTATTTATGGCAATGTATAACAACATACCTAGAATGCAAAAGAAACTGTGCAGCAATTATAAGAAAGGAACTATAACTTTTTTTGGAAATAGTGAAAGATTTGCCTGCATGAAAGCCTGAACAATAAGAAGATACCAGTTCATCCCAGATTGATTTCTAAGACTAACATTATTTTAATTGAAATAGTTCTTTTCTTGAACTGGACCGATTGAATGATCTTAGATGTCTTCCTACTTGAATGGCTTAGTAATTATGTGTTACTCTGTTCTTCTAGTATGTTCCTTAAATTTTTAATGAAACATGTTTGATAATAATAAACATGTTTGTCTATCAGAATCAAGATTTATGGCTTATCTTAACTCATCACTTACAATTGCCAACAATGTCCAGGTTCAGCTGAAATCCTCTGAAGTTTTTACTGTATATTATTGTGGTTTTTCTTTTTTTTCTTTTTTTCTGGAAAGCTTTTCAATTAATTTGCCATAATCTCCTTAGCCACTTCATTCAAACTGAGCTATGAATTTTACCAGTGTTTATTTACCACAGGTTCTTACGAGACAGAATCAGAAATAGTCACAGATACTCCATGGCACCCCCCCCACACACACACACACACATACTGGTACAGATGATTCCATCTTTCCAACTTCATTCCTGATGTCAGTTGTCATATGACGTTGGCATAAGGCTAATAGACAGGTTCAAAAACAGATGAGTTTGCTAATTTACATTGGAAAAGACAGGGAGTTATTCTAGAAAGAAGGGGCAAAAGAAGTGGACTGGAGCAGTGAGGGGCTGCACGTGGTGTGAGAAAGATTTTGGAGACTTTAGAAAAGAGAAGAGGGAGCTTTTGGATTTGGAGGCAGTTGGCACATGCAAAAGATATTAAGAAGAGAAAAAACCTGGGTTGGGACCTGGGTGGCTCAGTCAAAGTGTCTGCCTTCCACTCAGGTCATGATCCCATGGTCCTGGGATTGAGCCCCAAATCGTTTTCCCTGCTCAGCGAGGAGCCTGCTTCTCCCTCTGCCTCTTCCTCTTCCCACTGCTTGTGCTCTCTCTCTCTCTCTCAAAATAAATAAATCTTTTTAAAAGATTAAAACAACAACAACAACAACAACAACAACCTGGCACAAAAGACTTTAAGAAGTTTTGCAATGCATTATAAATGTAATTCCCCTTTGGCGTTTGCCCAGGAACCTCAGAAGATATTTTAGTGGCTTTTCATTTTACCTACCTACTTATTTGCTTGTTTGTTTTTCCATTGTATCTTTGAATGCAACTACTTATTGACACTGAACCATAGGGTGCCTCAGCTTGATGTAGATTTTATCTGTGTATCATTCCATTTGGAAATTCAGACCCAGAGGGAAAAATCAAAATCCTTTGGCACCTGAAAAGGTGTTAACAGCTTTAGTTAATTGGTCAGTTACTTTTTATTTTATAATAAATTATCTGGAAACTTAGTGGCTTCAACCCATACTTATTATTTGCCATGACTTTGTGAATTGGGTGGGAATTTCTTCCCAGGTGGGTTGGCTTGGCTTGGCTTGGCCTAGTTCACATAAAGCAGAGTTCCCAGCACCTCCTGCTTGAGCTCTGCCTACTGCTGTCCCATTGGCCAAACCAAGTCACCTGGCCAAGCCCAGAGTTAGTACAGAAATTAAATCCACCTCTTGATGGGAATTGCTACAAATCACTTTTCAAACAGGCTGGAATAGAGAGAGGGAAGTGATGTGTGGCCATGTGTGCAATCCGCCATTTTCAGGGAAAGAACATGGCAGTAGGGTAATGTAAGCTAATAAAAAGGCCTTGATACTTAATATTGAACTGCTGTAAATTAAAAACTAGTTAACTAAAGAGCAAGAAATGAGGTATGGGGAGATATGGAATGGAGAAGATGGGTATTTGTCCTCCTTTTTTTCTTTATATCACTGTGGTGACACACACCTGTTACTTTTATGATTTGTGAGATGGAATCTAATAAGAGTATATCAGTTCTCTAGTGCTTCTGTAATAAATCAAAGATTTAATGACATAAAGCAAAACAAATTTATTCTCTCAAAATTTCAGAGGTCAGAAGTCTAAATGAGTAGGTAGGACTATATTCTTTATGGAAGTCCGAGGAGGAGTCCATTTGCTTGCCTTTTCTAGCTTCTAGAAGCTATGCACATTCCTTAGCTCATGACCCCATGAGCCTTAATCTCCTCTCCTCTTCTGACTCTGACATTTCTGCCTCACTCTGATAAGGACCTTGTGATTACATTGGGTCCATCAGGTAAGCCAGGATAACCTCCCCATCACAAGATCCTTAATTTAATCACATCCATGAAATCCCTAAAGTAACATAATCACATGTTTGGAGTTTAGGAAGTGGATGTCTTTGGGGAGCATAACTTAACCTGCCACAATGTATTTATTAAATTAACTGTTTGATTTTAAAACCCCTCAGGGAATCTGATATTCAACCAGGTTAAGAAACCCTTGTCCAAAGGTATTGATCTTCTTTTCAGGGTGTCCACAGTATTAAGACCCATCTTCTCAGAAAATCATCCCACAGTCTCTATATGATCAGGCCTAAATGTCTACATATTACCACGTGAATTGCAAGGAAGCCGCATTCTTAGATAAAATAATGTTTCAGTCTGGTATTTATGCTATTTATGTTTCTCCACTAAGGGATTCATTGTGCACTTTCTCTAGAGTAACTGGACTTGACTGAGCTGGATCTCATGAAGGAGATCCCAGACCCTATCTGTGGTGAACGCACCACTAGACACAGGGAGACCTGGCAAAGAGAAATAAACTTTACATTTGGTACACTATTATTACTTAAGCACTGCTGTCAGTCCCTTCTGACTGATCAGTAAGTCAAACATAGAAGTTTTCCCACAAATGGTTAGTGGTACTCGGTACTCTTGTATATTTGCTGAGTATGTGGCAGCATCCAAATCTTTTGCATGGAGGAATATCAAGCTAGTGCATTCTGGTCAAGTGGACATGGAGATTTAAGTAGAACAAACGTAAGGGCTGTTGGCTCCAGAAATAAGTTGATTGCTTTCAAATTCCATTTTCCTGTTCACTCATTGTTATCAGCAAGGCTGGGAAAGACTCGGAAACTGCTATGAGATTGCTAGCCTTGTAAGTGGAAATCAAGAGTATCAATGTCCATCTCCTGGAGAAAGTATAAAATTTAAGACTGAGAAGGGGAATTTTTCTGGCCTGTGATTCATAATAATTTTAATTGAAAAGAAAATACACATCCAGTATTCATACCTTTAACTATGATGAAAATCATAGTTTATGACTAGCACATAGTTCCATGGAATTCAGACAGGACTTCATATTGATCCTCCTGGAGGAGGGGGCTTCACTGTGTACTATCTTTGTATGTCTTAAACTTCCAGCACTGACAACTTAACCAACGGCCTGGGACGGTAGACCAGATCCACTGGCACCTTGGTCTTGGTCTTCATAGTTCCATAGTTCCTCCAGAACTATGAGAAATAAATACTTGTTATTTAAGCTACTCAATCTGTAGTAGTTTGTTACAGAAACCCAAGCAAACTAAGATGTCCTCCTAGTTCTTAGAAGTTTTGTTCTGTGGGGTCACTCTGCCCAGAATGCCCTCTCTCTGATCTGCTTGATATCCAGATATCCAGATCTCTGCTCGATGGTCACCTCCTGAGAAAGGATCTTTACTAATATTGTCCATTCTAGAGGAACTACCAAAACACACTCTGACTTTCCCTAATTTAACAATCTTCATATTACTTGGAACTTGCTGATATTTTCCTTTTCTCAGACTTTTATATCTGTTTTTATTACCTTTCATGACCAATTAGAATATAAATCCAAACAAGCAAGGAGAGAATTTGTATGTTTGGTTTACTCCAGTGTTTCCAGTGCCTAGAAAAATGCTCAGAACATAGTGAACATTCAGGAAACATTTTTCATACTAATGAAGAAAGCCAGAACATCACACCAACATCCAAGTTAGCCAGCTTTTGCTTCCTCTTTCCAGCTTTAGAACACGTTCTTTAAAGGTGTATGTTCCTTGGAGCCTTAAGGATTTATTTCAATAACCCATATGATTCTAAAGTAGCAAGTGGTATCTTTTCTTTAACCATATATTTACTCTGGAACTAGATTTCTCAAGATGGCATAATTCAAATGTTCTCGAGCATTTGAATTACAGCCTGAATTTGAGTCACCCATCTTATTAGCCTCTGAAATTGCCTTTAAAAAAATGGCTTGATTGGTTCAATTTAAAAAAAAAAAACAAAAAACCTAAGTAGTTTTATTAGGATGGAGATGATATGGTTCTTAACATTTTCTTTAATGTCACAAATTTTTTAAATGTTTAATGATTCCTCCATTTTGTAGAGAATAAAGTGTAAATTCCTCAACCCAACATCCAAAGATATAACTGATTCAACATCAATTTATATTTCAATACAGCAAAGTGGCTAACAGCACACAGGCAGGCCACCCCAGCCTGAATCCCAGTTCTGTGACTCACTAGCTGTGAGCTTGGGCAAGGAGCCCTGCCTCTCTGCGCCTTTGTTTCCTCATCTGTAAAATAAGTCGAATATGGAGTGGGATTCTAGTACCAGAGTTTACACCCTGCAGCCGAGACTGCCAAGAACGAAGCTAGAGTTAGCCCAGCTGGGGCTGTTGTTCCTTGCAAGAAGGGAGAAAGCACATTGTGAGGATCTGAGAGCCATTTCAGTAAGACAGTGTTGGCGAGCACTTTTTATGGGTTTTGACCTGGTGTTAGGTGATGTGGAAGGGGGGGGGGGCGGCTCAAGAAAGCAGAGCTTTGCGGGATTTGGATGCTTTCTGGAAGTGGAAGTAATTCTGTGATTGGTTACCTTAAGTCATGTCTAGGATAAGGGAAGACTAGATTGAGGCTAAAGCTGTAAATCTTACGGGAACAGCAGTCACTTGTATGAACTGGGAAAGGGGGCAAGTGGCATTTTGTGGTTTATACCATGACCTTGTTTTCATCTGTCCTTAGATAAGATTATGAAATTTGTTTTTGTTTCTTGGGGGGGTTGTGTGTGTGTGTGTGTGTGTGTGTGTGGTTTTTTTGGTGTCACTTTATCACAATCAAAGAGTGACCCTATCAAATTTTAGAGTTCTGGGAGATTCTGAGAACACCATGACCTCACTATGAATGCCAGGTCAGCTACTAACCACACAGAGACCCAGCTGTGTGGCCAGATCCCCAAGGCAGGGGTTGCTTTTTTCATTTTTACTGGTTATCTCGGAGATGACTGTGCCTCTATCCATCCATGACTAGCCCACACGTGGTTATGTTTAGATTTTTTGGATTATAGGATTGTGTAATGATACAGCTTCTGTCCCCCAACTGCTGTACAAGTTACAAGTTATTGTAATTTGTCCTGGAAAGGCCTAATCCTCTCTCTCTCTGAATGTAGCTGAAGGTGTGGAAAGTCCCTGAGATTTCCTCTCTTAAAGAGGGTTGCAGTTGCCTCAGAGTGAGCGGGTAAGGGTTTGGGCTAAAATAGTGACAGTGTGGATGTGGAGAAATTGGGGTCCAAGATGTTGAAGAGGTTGCATTCCCATTAGATCGCCAGAAATGGGAACTGAGGATTCACACATTGCTAGCATAGGAGACTGAGGATTAATGATGTTATCAGTGAAGATGGAGCTTGTTAGTGCACAGCAGGTATTGGGGGAGGTAACGGTTTCTGTTTGGGTCATATTCTATTTGAGGAGCTCGACGTAGAGAGGACCTATAAACAGCGGAGTGTGGGATTAAGTGGGGAGGGTTATGCTGAACCTCATCAACACAGAGAAAGCAGGGGAGTACCTTAGATGACAAAGGACAGCACAGAAAATGAGAAGAGAAGAGCTCCCAAACAGAACTCAAGGAAGCAACTGGAAAGTTGAAAAAGTATGAGGAGTTATCTGAAGTCAAAATCAAAGTCAAGAAAGGACTAACAAATGCATGCTCGGAAGTCAAAAACCAGGACTACCCAGTAAATAGTGGCCATTGTCACTTATTTGTTTATTCAGGCTATTTATTGAGCACTAAGTGCCAATGGTTATTCAGATCCTGAAAATAAAATAATGGGGAGGGGGGAAGAAAGGAGACAAAAATCTCTGCCCCCATAAAGCTTATATTGTAGTGGGGAAAACAAATAATAAAATGAACCACTAAATTAAGTGAGATTAGAAGATAATAGGTATTTTGAAAAAAAAAAAAAAGACAGTAGGACAATGGTTTAAGCTGGAATATGCGAGGAATGGGGGTTTTCAATTTTAAATAGGGTGTTCCTCACTATGAAGTGAACTTTGCAAAATGATTTAAAGTACACGAAAGATGAAGTGATACAGTTACCATGTCAGAACATTCTCACTGCTCATGCTAGCTAGATCAACAAGAATAGCCTTGCCTTATGCCTTACACATAGTAGGTACTCAGTATATGTACGTATACTCAGTATATGTACAGTGAATTAGTACAGTGGATATTCAAAAAAGTATCAAGTTGTCAGCTCAATATATGGGCATGACAATAGATTGATTTGGAAAAGAAAAATATTTAGTAATACCTTACCGATAAAACATACATTTAAGTGTTGCAGCTTAACAACTTACCTCATTTTGTTTCCTCTCTCCTTTGCAAGAGTAGGTATCAAAGAGATAACTCATGAAATAGCTGTTTGAAGGATTAGAGTGTGGATATTTGGGTCAACTGGTTTGGGTTTTTGTGGGAGCTGAGATTTTATTGTCCCTTTGCTTTTATCTGTTGTTTCATCAAAAAGGACCTTCTTATATAAACATTACAGACTTGTTCTGGTTGACAAACAGAAGTACATGATGATTTCTTACGGCTGAGGTATCTGATATAAAACAGGTCTCTCTCTGCATGTACATACACAATTTATAACAAGACTGTGTTAAAAGTTAAATGTGTCTTGATTTTTGAGAACTGAAATATTTGCCTTTCTGCCAGTGCCATGAAGAGTTCATAAATGATGGAAGTACTTCGGTTCTCAGCAAGATGCTATTTCTTTGCAGTGCTACCTCTTTGGGGAACAAATATGAAAAATAAAACGTGTCATTTTACATGATACAGAGCCTTTTTATTGTCACCTTCCTGGCTTTAAAAGTGAATGGGACAAATCATAAAAAGACATATTGTAGGTGCAGGATCTGTGTTAAATTTAGTTATTCTAATGGAGGTTACAGCTCGGTGAGTCTTTTCTTCATCTCTTATTTCTTCCATTCCTTATCCATGGGCAGAGGGACCTGGTAATAAAGCACTGAACTGCGAATAGGATGATTTATGTTTGTCCGGCAGCCTTTCTCAGCTCATATCTCTTGGAGATGATGATTTTCCTACTAACTGACTATACTGGAGTGTTGTTAATATCCATCAAGACCTGGGAATTTCAGAGAGGTGGATGTATATACACATATGGCTTTAAAGACCATTTGCCAGATTTTCAGAGAACACAGCCATGATGATCAGTTACACACACACACACAGTTTTCCATCTTAGAAACTGATACTTAAAAAATTAATGGAACCACACTGAGATTACTTCACATCCACTAGGGATGGCTATAGTAAAAAAGACAGTAACAAGTGTTGGTAATGATGTGGAGAAATTAGAGCCCTCATGTGTTGCAGTTGAGAATAAAATGGTAGTCATTATAGAACACACTTTGGTGGAGTGCCTGGGTGGCTCAGTGGGTTAAAGCCTTTGCCTTCAGCTTAGGTCATGATCCCAGGGCTCTGGGATCAAGCCCCACATTGGGGGGGGGGGTGTCTCATCTCAGTAGGGAGCCTGTTTCCCCGTCTCTCTCTGCCTGCCTCTCTATTTGTGATCTCTGTCTGTCAAATAAATAAAAATAAAATCTTTAAAGAAAAAAAAAGAACACACTTTGGCAGTTCTTCAGAAAGTTAAACCTAGAATTACCATATGACCCAGAAATTCCATGCCTACCTCTACGCCCAAAAGAATTGAGAACATATGTCCACATAAAACTCATAAACAAATATTCATAGCAGCATTATTCATAATGGCCAAAAAGTCAACACAATGCAAATGTCCATCAACTGATGAATGAATGGTCAAATAAAATGTAGTAAATCCATACAATTGATTAATATTCAGCCACAGAAAGGAATGAAGTACTGATAAATGTTATAACATGGATGAGTCTTGAAAAGCATGCTAAGTGAAAGGAGCCAGGTACAGAATATTGTTTGATTCCTTTTATGTGTAATGTCCAGAATAAGTATATCTACAGAAACAAGCCAATAAATATTAATGGCTGCCTAGAACTGGGGAGTTTGTGGGTAAATGGGGAGTGACTGTTAATCATTATGGGATGTTTTTCTTTCAGGTGGTAAAAATGTACTGAAATTAGATAGTGCTGTTATGTGCACAACTTTGTAAATATACTTTTTAAAGTATAATCCCAAAACCTCTGCCTTTGGCTCAGGTCATGATCTCAGGGTCCTGGGATCGAGCCCCGTATCAGGCTCTCTGCTCAGCAGGGAGCCTGCTTCCCTCTCTCTTTCTGCTGTCTCTCTGCCTACTTGTGATCGCTGTCTATCAAATAAATAAAATCTTAAAAAAAAATAAGTCTTTGGATTGTACACTTCAAAAGGATGAATCTTACGGCATGTGAATTGTGTCTCAGAGTTACTTTTTAAATGTTTATTTACATCAAGGATTTGAAATTTGAATATTGGATGATACAGAGATATTATTGTTAATTTTTGATATACTATTTTCAAATTTTTTTAACACAATTTAATTTTTGGTAAAATATTGTGGTAGTGTTTTTAAAACAGGTTATTTATACAAAGATGATCATTAAATACTTGTGAATAAATTTAAAAATTAGTTGCAGGAGCACCAGGTTGGCTCAGTCAGAGGAGTGTCTGACTTTTGATTTTGGCTCAGGATATAATCTTAGGGTTATGCGATTGGGCCCCATGTGGGCTCTGTGCTCAGTGTGGAGTCTGCTTGTCCCTCTTCCTCTGTTCACTGCCTTTTCTCTCTGTCTCAGATAAATAAATAAAATCTTCTAAAAACTAAATTGCAAACACGTATTGCTAAAGTAATACCTTGTTGTTGGATTTCCATCACGAGGACATGGTGGTCGTAGACTCTAAATCCCAAATTAGTGCTGTGATCTTAAGAAAATTTCTTAACTGCTACAGAACTTAGCTTTCTCTTCTATAAAGCAGAAGTTTTTAGGGCGCCTGAGTGGTTCAGTCTGTTAAGCATTGGCTCTTGATTTTGGCTCAGGTCATGATCTCATGGGTCATAGGATCGAGCCCCACATCAGGCTCCACAGTCAAAGGGAATTTGGTTGAGATTCTCTCTTTCCCTCTCCCTCTGCTTCCCCCCAACCCTGCTCTCTCTCACTCTCTCTAAAATAAATAAATAAATCTTTTTTTTTTTTTTAAAAGCAGAAATTGTTATAAGGACTGTAAACTCCAAGGGCAGTTGTAAAAGCCAGCAGGCACCTGGAAATGATTGTCACTGTTGGTGGGGATGGTTAACTTCCTTACATTGATTCTTAGACACAGTTCTTTTTTCCATTTTAGCAACTCTGAAATTAGGATGCACATATTAATCAATGGCATATCATAGCTTAATTAGAAATATTTTTCTTTCTTGGTACATAAAATGAGCATCTTATATACAATAGCTATTTATAGTCTATGAAATAACAGTGTTGCTGGTACTATTATCAGTACTCTTATGTTGGTGACATAGACCATTTTCATTTTCTGTCCCTTTAGCCAAATGTTCTTCCCAATACGTTTGATCATCAAAGAATACAATTTATTTCTACTGTCTGCCCACTCCCCTCCCCGTTTCTTTTTATCCTCATTTATTACTCCTTCATCTAACAATACTGTCAGTGTGGCTTTAAGCAATCAATTTAAACTCCTTCAAAACAAGAAAATATGTGAGACGCTGGGTGTATTCATCCTTTTACAATGAATACATACATGTACATACCATTATGTCTTTCTATTTTCAGTATCTCAGAGTTTCATCAATTATACCTCAATAAAGCTGAAAAAATTTGCTTAAAACCACAAAAATAATAAACAACTAAAAATAGATAATAGATCGTTAAATCCAAGAAGAAGGATGTTCTTTTAGAAAAGAGGCCACAGTTTGAAAAATTATCTTCTTCAAAAATGATATACATAGGAAATTTTAAATGTGCAAGTTAGTCTTTATTTTCCAAGGAAAAAGAAGACCATTACATGTAATTCAAATAAAATCCTTTCTATTTAAAAACAAAAAACAATTTCTTTCATCTTAATTTCCTTACTATCTGTAAGGAATATCTGTAAAATGAGGATAGGGGTAGCTCTACTCTAATGAGTTTATGTTCTAGGCTGTGTTCTAGGCAATGGGATAGAGCAGTGAACTGTAGATACCCAGGTATTTAGCCATGGGGAGCCTATATTCTAAGGGGGGGAGAAGAGCCATCCATAAACAATGACTACATCAAGTAGTTATATGCGTTATAAAAATAATTTAATTGAATAAAGTGGTTAGAGTGTAATGAGCTCTTATTTTTTATGGATGTTCAGGGAAGCCTTCTCTGATTAGGCAACATTTGAGTAAAATTAGTAAGGCAATTAAATAATCATGATGAAAATATTCTATAAACTATGAAAATAAAAAAGTACTTTTTCTTAACATGGTGTAAAATCATTGTGTTCTAGGTTAGGCCTTTAAAAAGCACTCAGCCCAATGTCTCTGTCATTGTGAAGTTCA
The DNA here is from genome assembly GCF_022355385.1 of Mustela nigripes. NCBI lineage: Eukaryota > Metazoa > Chordata > Mammalia > Carnivora > Mustelidae > Mustela > Mustela nigripes. Next base: position 53,680,032 of record NC_081560.1, on the reverse strand, counting down.
TGGGCTTGTCTGGGAGACAGATATGGAAATGATGATTGCTCTGATATGATAGCATGATACTTATCATATGACAGTATGACAACTACTAATGTAGAAAAGTCTAACACTTCCATGAAAACATACGAGAAGCAGACCATAGCAGAAAGCTTCATGGAGGCAATCCCGTCGGGTCTCCTCCCTCCTCGGGAGCTTTGTGCTATCACTTTTCCTTTTGCTCAGTAAATGTTGTTTTGCTGCCAAACAAACAAAAAAGGAGAAGCAGCAGCATTCCTGGATGAAATACCATTTGAGTCCAATCTTTAAAAATATTTTTAAATTGAAATGTTATATGTTAATAAAAATAATTAATAAAAAAAACTAAAAAAAAAAAATTATACGTTCTTAGAGAAAAGTTCCTGTAACACAGAGAAGCATGCCAGAAAGAAAACACCTCTGTCACCTCTTCGTAGTCTCATTTTCTCCTTTCACCTGTGAAAATAAGAAAAGCCTTTCCCTTCTTACCTCTAGGATTGGCAAGATAGTAAATATTATAGGCTTTGCAGTCCCGACAGTCCCTGTCACAGCCACTCAGCATTGCCAGTGTGGCACAGAAGCAGACACAGACGATTCACAGACCAATGAGCGTGGCTGTGGCCCAGTGGACTTATATTTACAAAAATAGGCAGCCAGCTGGATTTGGCCCTAGCTTGTCAACTCTTGCCTTAGCCCAAACCTCGGGGATGTATAATAAAGAGTGTGGTGCTAGAGTTTCCTAAAGTGAGTGAACCCCGCCAGCACCTCTTGAATTGGAGAGGGTCACATCCTCCAGAGACCCCAGGATCCAACAAGATGTGTGTGTGCCTCCTTCATGAAGTCTCCCCTCTGCGACAGCCTGATTCCCATGAGCTCCAGCTTGGTTGTGTTTGCTGCCCCCCTGCAGGTGAAGAAAGCTGTCTTTGCTTTGGTGACTAAGGGTGTACAGGCTGCCCCTTGGTGGGATAGTAAGAAGCCAAGCACTGAGTTCACCCATATCCTGCATCACTTCTATAAATCAGCCTCAGTCCAGATATATGGCTGGAAGAACACAAGCTAGAAACTTGGAGAGGGCCGTATTGACAGGATGCCTTCAGACCACTCGCCTGCGTTTCTCTTAATGCCAGCTGCTTTGATGCTGTCTCCTCATTAATTCAAAATAAGAGCCACAGGCTGCCAGTTACTAACCCGGAATTAGGCAACACCTTGTGCACCCTCACCCCACAGGCACCTCCTCAAGTCCCTCAAATGGCCCGTCACTGAGTTCTGCAAGCAGACTTCATGTCTCCGTCTGGGGAGGGGCCATACTGCCGACACTGCTGTGGTCCGCACCCCCAAGTTTCTAGGAACCACAGATGAGACCTCGAGAGAAGTGTGACTCTGTTCCCTCTGTTCTCTCTGTTCAGGAGAAAGGGAGGGTGGGGGGGGGAGGTGGGAAGGAGAATGGATTTTTCACTGTCCTTATCCTCACACATACAGCCTAGCCCATCCTAGCCCCTGTCCTCTTAGATGGAGCCTGGGTGAATGGTAGGTGTGTGCCCTCAGGCCAATTCTGATCTCTCAGAGATCCCCAGACCTCACCCAGCCTTTGCCTCTATCTCTGCCCCTGACTGTACCCTAAGATAATAGCACAACAAAATCCTTCTTCAAAGTATTTTTATTCATTTTGTTTCATGCTGTGTGAAGGAGGCTGAGGCTGTTTAGCGACATTTCTCCCTATGATGGGAGTGGAGAGGATTGTGGGGCAGAGGGCCTTTCTAGCTTGTGTTCTTCCAGCCAAATATACGCACAGCATATATTAAGGGAGATGGGGATTAGGTGGAGTAAGAGGGGAGAGTGATTAGCTGAGGTTATTGCTTTTCATGGCAAACCTAATTAAAATGACAGGAACCTCTTCATGGTGAAAAAGAAATAGTGGGGAAAAAAAAGTGTGGTGCATGTCCAGTTTTCTGTTTTAGCTGAGAGTTAAAAGATGCATAGAATTTTTTAGGATAGGGGCGCCTGGGTGGCTCAGTGGGTTAAAGCCTCTGTCTTCAGCTCAGGTCATGATCCCAGGGTCCTGGGATTGAACCCCACATCGGGCTCTCTGCTCAGCAGGGAGTCTTCTTCTCCCCCCTCTCTCTCTCTGCCTGCCTCTCTGCCTACTTGTGATCTCTGTCTGTCAAATAAATAAAATAAAATCTTAAAAAAATACATTTTTCAGGATAGTGAGTCAAGGGAGGAACAGTACAGTCAAAACAGATTGAAAGTCATGTACAAAGTTATAGCTATGAAAAAAACCAAAAACAATCAATTCAAGGACTATTCAGAGAACTAACCATAGTTAATATGCTTAGACCTGGTATTTCACAAGCTAAATCAAACTGCTCCTGTGTAATAATAAATTAATGGTAATCTTCTGTCTTACTGTGGGGGGAGGTCATGAGAAGGAATGACTAGCGATATCTCTAGATAAAATTGTAATTTTTCCTCCATTGTGCTTTTGGAGTCTAAGTTACCTATGGGAGGAAGAAATGTTCATACTTCCATTTACAGTCATTCCCTAGTGTTCAGATGTGAAGAAAATGAACATAATGACTTTAACATCTTCATTTCCCTCTTGACTCCAAGTACAATTCTGAAGATCTTCTCTGATCCGCCATAGGCTTTAAGTCCACCATATTTATACCCCTGAAATTCAACATCTGTTAGCCTCTATGACACCTGTTTCTTAAGGTTTTTTGATTTTTTTGTTTTTTTTTGTTTTTTTCCTTACACATGAGCAAGATGATCTGGAACTTCAAAGTGGCTCCTTTAGGCCTGCATATCCCCTAAGACTTTTTTCCCCAACCACTCTTAAATTTTTCTTCTTCTACCAGTATGGTCAATTATATAAACAAAGCCAAGTAATGATATATACCACTTACCAAGAAAAATCTCTCCATGGGAAAATGAAACTAAATGTTTGCCTGATGTGTTTGGGTAAATGTGTGTATTATCTCTTGAAGATCTGCCCCTGGAATGATAGCAGTTCAGCTATTGGAGACAGGTATAGGTTTGAGTTACATACTTAGAACTTTAGTAAGTTAAGCAAATCACTTTACTTCTCTGTGTCTGATTTATAAAATGGATATTTAATTACTTTCTATGGTTGTGGTATCAAAATCCACTGGGTGAAAAACCTGAACTGGTATCCAGCAGGTTATGGGTGCCTGATTAATATTAAGTCCCTTCATTCCCATGAATTAACACATACACCTCTTTATAAGTTTAAATACATCTTCATGAACTGAAATATCGAAGAACATCAGTCTTCATAACTACAGAATTATCTGATGCTGAAAGCCACTTAAATAGTTCAGGTTTTCAAAAATTAAAATAGCATTTAAATCATCTTGAAGAAAAGGGGGGGAGTGAAGGAGAAATTAAAATAACCTTCCTACCCTTGCTTCTGTTGATTTAGTGCTTCATCTTAAGCTTTAACGTGCTCATAATTTCTAGTAATATATTATATATTCTGAGCCCAACTTTGTTCTCACTCTTGTTTTTCTCTCTTCTTTCACTTGGCCTTTAACTCATGTTAGTTGTTGTATTTTATGTTCACCTGTAAGCTTCCTGAAATCCTTTTTGGAACACAGTGGGGTATAAATAAAATAAAATACTGTGTGTTGGACATGGCAACTTCAGAAAGAGAACCTGTAGAAATCAATAATTCTTACCAGTGCCTGCAACAGTTCAGTCCCAGCCCTTCATCTGGGGCTTGTTGGGCGACAAAACCTGCAGTTTGCCTTTTCCTGAACCTGGTTTACTAATTTAGAAAATTCAAATTGCTAACGTTTATCACATCCTTAGTACGTGCTGAATATCAGTCTGAGAACTTTTACCCATGTCTTTTCCAATAATTTCCCCAACAATTCTAAGAGGCAGATACTATTTACTATACCCACAGTACAGATCACCCAGAAATGGGTGACAGAGTAATGAAATAAAAGTTTCTTCAGGTCACACATGTGGTAAGTGGCAAGCTGGGATCCCACCCGAGGCAGCCTGACTTCAAAACCCTTGGCTCAGAGGATTTATAAAATACTTGGGAAAGACTTTTACAGTTTCTTTCTTTATTTGGTTTTAGTCTCATGGATATATATAAATCATTTGAGAGACTTTTTTTAAATAAATCACTTTACTGCCCTGGAGGTGTTATTTCTTGGTCCTTTCTTCAGCGTATTTTTCAAAAATTTCCATCCAGACTTTTCATGGGTAGAAGAGAGAGATTGAGTGAAAATAACCTGCCCTTTCAGATCAATTAAATAAAATAATCATAGAGGCATCACTGTATCAGACCCAGTGCGAGATCCTCAGGCTACAGGGTTCTTTGGCAGCATGGTATCTGGCCCATATTTTATCCAAATATGAAACATGGCATGATAATACTGTGACAAGAGATAGGATGGTAGTAATACACGATGCTCTGAGAGCATGAAGGGTCGGTACCCTACCCAAATATATCATTTATAGAAGGCTTCCCCCAGAAAAATTGTCTCAGTTGAGGTCTTCTGAAAGATGAGAGGAGAGAAGTGACAGTCTTCAGGGTATGGTGTGTCAGGCTGCTTGGGACAACCTGACAGAATACCACAGTGTGAGTGGTATAAGCAACAGACATTTATTTCTCCAAGTTCTGGAGGCTGGGAAGTCCAACACCAAGGTGCCAGACATTGTGGTTTCAGCTGAGAGCTCTCCTCCTTGTAGATACCTGACACCTTGTTGTGTCCTCACATGGTGGATTGGGAGAAAGAAAGAGCACCCTCTGGTATCTCTTGTTTCAGAGACACTAATCGTGTCAAAGAAGAGTCCCCCTCTTATGACCTCATTTAGTCTTAAGTACCTTCTGTAAGTCCTTTCTCCAAAAACAGTCCCCTTGGAAGTTGAAGCTTCAACGTATCAATTTGGAAGGCAAATATTCAGTCCATAACGCATAAGTAGGGGGAGGGAAAATAGGATTTGAGCATGGAAAGTATTTCAGGAAGACAACGTAGAACTGAAAGGCTGTTGCTTCTAAGGATCTGCACATAATTCAATAGTGAAGGTGTTTGGGTATTAGAGAGAGGTGGGGTATCAAGGTAAGCTGGATTTTAGACTTCATCCAAAGAGCAATAGTATTAAGAAACCATTGAAAGATTTTCATCTCAGAAGGGGCATGATGGAGCTAAATTTTTAAAAGACTCTGGTCATGGGCACCTGGGTGGCTCATTTGGTTAAGTGTTTACCTCTTGATTTCTGATCAGGTCATGGTCTCGGGGCCATGAGATTGATTTTCGAGTTGAGCTCTAGACTCAGCATAGAGTCTGCTTGAGATTCTCTCTTTTGCTCTCCCCCTCTGTTTCTCCCTTCCCTGCTCGCATGCCCTTGCTGTCTCTCTCTTTAGATAAATCTTAGAAATCTTAGGGGAAAAAAGGGGGGGGGGGGAATAGACAGGAGAGCAGCAAGAGAGAAGGCAATCATTGAAGGAGATGGTAGTTTTAGTGACAGCAAGGGCAGAAAGCAGTGACAGATACGTTTAGGGGGTCAAAACAGCATGACTTGTTGACAAATTGAACACCAGAAGAAGGTGAGAGAGGTGTCAAAGATGGCACCATGTTGCTGGCTGGGGCTTTCCTAAGCACTTGGCACTGGAGGAAACAGGAGAGACATATAGAACACAAAGAGAATTGTCACTTTGTCCCAGGCAAGGCAGTGTGAAAGCTCTCTCTTGGTTGCTAACCGCCCCAAGCGTGGCTGGAGTCTATGACACCCAGAGCTTTCTGTCACTGAGCCTGCCTTTGATAGCCACCTTTAGTCTAAAAGTTTAAAACTAGTAACACCTCATTAGTGTTTGTCAGCCTTTACCGATTTCCACATAAGCTTGTGTTCTGATTATTCCTTTTATCTTTGGTTTATTTTCTCAAAGCACACGGGGACTCTAGTTTATTTTCTCAAAGCACATGGGGACTCTAGAGCTAAAAGAAATAGACCTCTGTGACCTTGTTAGTATATATGTAGACAAAGAATATGTAGTTAAACATTGTATTAACAATAATAGTGATTGATGTTACAAATTGTTACCAGATACCAAGTGCTGGGTTAAGACATGTATGTTAAATTTAATCCTGACAACCACTCTCTGAGGAAGGTACTGTTATTACCTTATAGGTAAAGACACTGAGATTTTGGATTGAAGTGACTTGCTAATAAATTACCCAGCTCAGAAGTCAGTCTCAGACACATTGGCTTTTGATGCTCTAATCCTGATTTGAATATCATTTTGTCTTTCTGGTTTTAACTCTAGGATGCTTTAACAATTGGGATAGGATATTAAACATTTTATGTAATCAAATTGTTAGCATTTGTACTGTGATTTAAAATAACTTCTAGTTTTTATAGTAATGGAGTCTTACTGTGAGAAAGTTGGAAAAGAAGAAAGAAAATAAAAATAATCCATAATACTACTACTTGAGATAACTACTATTATAGTTTTGATATATTTCATATTGGGATTTTCCAGTATATATATATTTTTAGTTCAGATCAGTATTTATACATCTTAGCCATGTTTTTTTTTCATTTAAATTACAAATATAACCCTGTCTCCATGCTCTTGAATATGATTTATTTTTTATGGCTAAAAAATACTTCATTGTATGGGTATATTATAATTGATGCAACCATTCACACATTTTGAACATTTAATTTTTTCCTAATTTTCCTACTACTATAAATAACATATGTGATATTTCAAGTTATTTCTTGTAAATATATTACCAGAAGTGTAATTATTACTTCAAAAGGATAGTCAAATTTTTAGGGCTCATTACTTTTGAAAAACAGTGGAACAGTAGATACTGTCATCAATAGGAAATGAGAATTCCTGCCTCCTCATACACTTACCAGTACTGTGTATTATCACTTTTAAAGCTTTATTAATAATTTTAATTTTTTTAATTATTATTTTTTATTTTTTGGTTACAAACAGCCTTTAACATTTGTAAGACACCTTTGAGCTTATTTTTATCTTTAAAAGAAATTATTTTTCTTTTCCTGTCCCTCATCCATTCACCTGTTTCTTCATTCAAAAAACATTTATTGGGTGACTATTATACACCAGTCCCTATTTAAAACTTCAAAATAATGGCAGTAACCAGAAAGGCAAGGTCTCTGATCTCATGGTGCTGTCAAACTAGGAAAAATCATATAGTAAATGGGTTAAAAAAAATTTTTTTTTAATCTGATCAGAAAGGGCTATGCTATGCAAACCACTTATTTAAAAGAGGTAAGTGGTAAAACAATAGAGCATAGTTCTTAAAACTTTTGGTCTCAGGAACCCTTTACAATTTTTTAAATTACTCTGGGCCCCAACATGGATTGTATCTCTCAACATTTAGTGTATTAGAAATAAAAACCAAAAAATTCTTAATACACAAGAACACTCACGCACCCATTCCATTAATAGTCATGAAAGAGATGTCATCACCTACCAAGTAGCCTCTGGAAAACTCCACTGTGCACTCATCAGGAAAGGAAGGTAAAAAGATAAAGAATGAGGGGCACCTGGGTGGCTCAGTGGGTTAAAGCCTCTGCTTTCGGCTCAGGTCATGATCCCAGGGTCCTGGGATCGAGCCCCACATCGGGCTCTCTGCTCAGCAGGGAGCCTGCTTCCTCCTCTCTCTCTGCCTGCGTCTCTGCCTACTTGTGATCTCTGTCTGTCAAATAAATAAATAAATCTTTAAAAAAAAAAAAAAAGATAAAGAATGACAGTATTATTATGAAAACAGCCTGACCTCATAGATTCCTTGCAAAGATTTCAAGGATTCTTGGAATCCCCAGACCATACTTCAAGAACCACTCTGATGGAAAAGGACTTGATACTCTGCACTGGGAGGTTAGAGGAAGTCTCTCTGAGGATATGACATTTAGCTCAGGAAGCAAGTGATGAGAAAGAACAGGAGTGAGAATGTCAAAGGGAAGAGCATTCAGTTCATTAGAATTCATCAAAGTCGCGTATATATGTGTGTGTATATACACATGACTCGGTGAAGTGTAGCATATATATACACAAGTGTATACATATAGACACACACTTTTACAAATATACTATGCTTCAATGAGAATGTTTTTCAGCAAAATTTAAAAGGACAAATGGGTGGCTTAGTGGGTTAAACCTCTGCCTTTGGCTCAGGTCATGATCTCAGGGTCCTGGGATCAAGAACTGCATTGGGCTCTCTGCTCAGCAGGGAGCCTGCTTCCCTCTCTCTCTCTCTCTCTCTCTTCCTGCCTCTCTGCCTACTTGTGATCTCTGTCTGTCAAATAAATAAAATCTTTAAAAAATAATAAATAAATACATAAATGTACAGATATGATAAAGGTTAATTTAAAAATAAGGAAAATTTTATAAAAAAATAAAAAATTTAAAAAAAAAATTTTAAAATAAGGAAAAGCATGCATTCCGGGAGTTGTTCTACTAGACTCAGCATTTTTATTAATACTAAAGACAGTCAAGCCAAACATATGAAGATTTCAGATCAGGTGCCTTGTCACTGAAAAAATAAAAATAAACTTGCGCTATACCCTGAGAGTCCTTATCTTTGGACAATAAGGTCTTCCTGAGACTCAAGTTCTATATTGACTCTTATATTGTTTTGAGTAGGAGAAAAAATAAACATCCACAAATTTAGGCCCAGAAACATAATTTCTACCCCTGAATTTAGGGCACCAGATGGTCAGACAACAGCTTCGTATTTATTTGCAATCTCTCATCAAAAAATTAGTGCCCAACAATTGAATGAACTACTTTTCTTTATTCTTTTCAAAAATCCAAATTTATTTTTATATTTCCAAGTTAAAATAGTGTCAATGTAATTTTGTAATACATTAAAAAATATAAAATCCAAAACCCTAGTAGATCATTAACTTTTCTTTTACTTCCTTTTTTAAATTGGCATGATTTTTACCTGATACAACTAAATCTCACAATATTGTATCCTGCTCTTTCTTTTACTTGTAATTTACTTATTCACTTATTTAATTATACTTATGATTTATGTTCTGCCCTTATACTAGAATATAAATGTTATAAGAACAGGGTAGGGAAGTGATGCTTATTTTGTTCATTGTTATTTTTCAAGTGCTTAAAACAATACTTGCTATATTATAGGTGCTCAATAAGTTCTTTTTTTGATTTAATGTTGAACATAGCACATGTATCTTTTCATATTGCTATAGACTCCTAACTATTCCTTCAGGTAAATTCTGTTCTTCACTCTTGAGGAAGTAATCCAGAATAAAAGCTTCCTACTCAATGTTCTATATTTCACATTTTAATATACTAGCTTATCATTAATACTCTTCCGTTCATAATTGGTTGCCAACTCAAATTCCTATGTAAGTTTAGGCAGCTAAATAAATTAGCGTGTGGGATCTAAAAGAAGGTTGCAATAAGGAGTGATGGGGTCTGTGGAAAATTTGAGAGCGCATCTCCCCCCCATATCCAGAGGGGCCCCATGCATTCTACTCTAGCCGATGATAGGCATGCAAGAATTAGAACCCAGTGCTATCAGGTCATCTGATTTTTTGATGAGAAGGCAGAAGTTGGAAGTTTTATCTCTCTGCTGCTGATTTTCGATGTTGGCAAATAAATCAAGCTTTTTTTAAAAAAAACATTTTATTTATTTATTTGACACAGAGAGATGCAGCAAGAGAGGGAACACAAGCAGGGGGAGAGAGAGAAACAGGCTTCTTGCTGAGCAGGGAGCCCAACTCGGCTTCACGATCCCAGGACTCTGGGATCATGACTTGAGCCGAAGGCAGACACTTAACGACTGAGCCACCCAGGGGCCCTAAATCAAAACTTTTATAAAGCACTGTGAAGGCCTACCCACATGCCAAACAAAATGAATCTAAGGACACAAGAATATGCCGCTTCACACACAATAGAAAAGCTCTTATTAAAAAACAAAGACAAAATAAATAAGCGTTGGCAAGGATACGGAGATATTGGAATCCTTGTGCACTGCTGGTGGGAAGGTAAAAATGGTGCAGTCATTCTGGAAAATAGTGTGGATGGAGATGGTCATGGCTATGCTTGCGTGACAATGTGCATATAATGTATACCACTGAACTGAACACCTACAAATGGCTACAGTGATAAATTTTAGGATGTGTAGAGTTTGCCAGGTTTTTTTTTTTTTTTTAATTTTAATGCATCTGTGGGAATCCACCTGCAATATGAGACCTCAAGTCTAGTGCCCTCTGTCAACTGTGCGTCTACAAACTGGTTCTGCAGTCACATGTGCAGGCTCTCGCGCCTGTGTGACTGCAGGGCTTTGATCTTCTGTGATCAGGTGGTTCCCTGTACAGAATGGGCTGCTGCAGAAGCATAGGGATCAGTAGAGATAAAACAAACACTAGATGGGGATGTTACAGATAGAAGTAAGTGCTGACTCAGTCTGGGCTTTTAACCATACACTTAAGTGCCTTTCATCCTGTTATTCTATGAACATCCTTGATCACAGACAGTGTTTTAGAATAATTTGCCTTCCAAATTCCATGCCTGTGAATATCAATGATTCTATGTGAAGCCCTAGGAAAGAAGCCTAACTTCACTGTGGTTTTCTGTCATTATCAAAATAAAGACAATAGTACTTGCAAACAGAAATAGCTAGAATGTGCTTTAAGATCCTTCAGTTAATATTGTACAAGTAAAATAAAATTATTACTGTGGCTTATACCTACTCTCCTTCACATGATTAAATCATACTTAACACCATCACGTGCTACAAAAACTGGTCAATAGGGTACGAGCTCAAAAGAAAAACTCATGAAGTAAGCAATAAGAAAATGAATAATATTTTTTAAATTATGTGGATGGTAAATGTATCAAACCCAGTTAAAATTCTGGTTTTGTTTTTTCAAATATGCTCCAACTGAGTATTCCAAAGTTAGTATTCCCATATATAGGGCCACCATTTTGGCAAGAAGAGACAAATGGAAATTGGTTTAAAGCAATCATATATAAAAATTGCCAATTCTGTGTCCAGTTGATTTTTTTTTAAAGAAAGAAAAAGTAAAAGAAGAAAATCTAATAGATTACAACCACTTGGAACAAATTCCCAAAGGGTATCTGAAATCTTATCTCCTTTTTCTTTCCTGTTTGGTTGCTCTCACTCTCCTCAGAAAATCCTCATTTTAGGTGGCAGCAAGAAATGCTGCATAACCTTAGCAAATCAAATACTTTTTATTGGATATCATCTCTGGGGGAAAATGGATCTACCTGAAAGATTAGATGAACTTTAATTTTTAATCCAGAAATGTATCCTTAATAAGAGTCCTTTACATAGAAGATACTATTTTTTATTATTAATGTGAGTATTGAGGGACCTCAAAGCATGTCTTCTCATTGCCGGGCTCCTTTAACAAGGTGGTACCAAGAGAAGTCTGCCTTCTTTTCCACAGCTGGCTCACAGGACATTTGCTGAGTTAAAAGAGATGAGAAAGATATAACTTTCTATATTCTGTGGTGGCAGAGGTAATACAGAGAGGTACTACAGAAAAGTATAAATTATCTAGGTTTTTTCCTTTTTAATTGGTTTAGGTAGTTTAATATGTAAATGAAAGTGGAGTATTTGTTTTCAGTATTCCTGGTATTCCTTTGTTTTATGGATTTAGAATCTTCTAAAATAAGGAGAGATGACCAATTCTAAGACTGAAAACACATCTATTATAAATCAGGTTATGGTTTGTTTATTTAGGGAGAAATTAGAAAAGTACCTGAAACAGAATAAAGTTTGTGAAAAAAAATTTTTTTTAAATTTTTTTAAAGTAATCTCTACACCCAACCTGGGGCTTGAACTCACAACCCCAAGATCAGGAGTCTCATGCTCTACCACCTGAGCCAGCCAAGTGCCCTGCTTGTTAAAATTTTTAATTGAGGTAGGAAGAGTAAAAGTCTTCATGTGTAGAATCAGTAATGTGATTCTGCACCAAACTGAACATTTATTCAATTTGTTGATGTTCCTAAAGAGAAAAAAAAGGGAGGGGGGTGCCTGGGTGGCTCAGTTGGTTAAGGGGCTGCCTCCTGCTCAGGTCATGATCCCAGGGTTCTGGAATTGAGCCCACATCAGGGTCCCTGCTAAGTGGGGAGGGAGTCTGCTTCTCCCTCTGCCCTTTCTCCTGCTTGTGCTCACCCACTCTCTCTTTCAAATGGATAAATAAAATCTTAACAACAACAACAAAATCAGCAAATGAACTGCCCTCTCTCCCTCCCTTGTCCCAAACTTTGAATAGTATTAGGTAGAATCTTACAAATGACTGTTTTTTAAGTCAGACAAACTTGAAACTAGCAATTTCATATGGTTCAAACTTTACATTGGTTTCTTTCAAATCATGAAATTTTAGAATATCTGAGCTACTGCCCACATTGTATGCAGATGACCAGGTGTCCCCTTTGGATAAAGAAAATGTCAACTGGAATTTTTAGGCTCTGGGCTTTGTTAAGAGCCACCTGTGCTCTTGAAACTATGCTTGTAGAGATGTATTTCCTGTGAAAAGAATGTACCACTGTCTTGCACTCATGCAATGACCAATTGCAGTAATGCAGGGATAAGTGAAAAGTCAAGTGAACTATCAAGTTACAAAATAATCTTCCACGTGTCTTTTCAAAACATTCTGGCTTGTTGTGTGACAGGCTAGAAGCAACAGCCCCATCAGGGCTCAGCCTTGTCCTCTCTCATTTGTGTCCCAGTGAATCTCAGAGAATGTGCTTTTGCTTGGAGCACATCAAAGGGAAGGATCAAGCCCTTGGTATTACTGTGAAATGTAGTTTGCACACCACTTTATATGTTAGTAGAAGGCAGTAGTGTGAATTGAGCCTTCTATGAGGAATACTATCAATGAGATTCTGGGCCCTAACACATGGATGTTTTCAGTTGTTAGTGATTTATTTTACTGATCCTATTTCAATTTCAATCCTTTCATTTGAGAATAGACTTTTGGTCTTCAAGATTCTAATACCAGTCACATAGCTAAAATTAGAACTCCTCAATATTTGTTGAGTGCCTTTAATCTCTATGACTCTAGAAAATAAAAAGAATCCAGGAGCATTGGGAGGGAGACTAGAGACCTCTTTACTGTTTAGTCTCCGTCTAATCATTTATGGTTCCTGCTCCAACAAACTAGAATAGCCTAGTCACTTATTTATTCCTCCTCTAATTCTGCCACTTGAGTGAAAATCCAAGTCACTCTTAATTTGTCTTATTTTAGCAACGTGTAATCTGGCTAATTTGTTCCTTGAGAATTAAGTTGCAAGTCAGACATCTCCCTTTAAGCCGGAGGTCCATGTTATGTCCAAATATCCAGACAAGTTGGAGGAGAAGGAAATCTATCAAATATCTCGCTGATTGATGTCAGAGAGCACAGTATCTAAGCAGGTGGAAAGGCTGCATGAATCAGAAGCCCTAATCTGCGTGCTAATAGACCATTTATTTGCAATTCATTTTCCTTGGGGAAAAAAAAAAAGTCCTATGTCAGTCTTTCTTATTTTGAGTGCAATATGCATATCTGTTGATATTTAAAGAAAAGAGCTGCACACATACAGGTATTCACATCCCTGAGCTGCATAATTGATTTCCGTTTCAAAATAGGAAGGTACCAGCCAAATGATTCACATGAGGTATTTCCAAACACTCACTTGATAAAGGGATTAATACTGTAAATAATTTATTCAAGGCTTTTCATAAAGCAGTAGATTGTGCTAAACATTAAATGTAAAAAGAGCCCAAAGGTTCAATTGCAGAAAATTCAGAATTGTGTTATTTCAAGAGCAAATGTACCATATAGCCCAAGTTGTAGGGGTCGGGCTATAGGAATCAATAATGTTCTGGATCCATTTATAGTTTTGTGCCACTTCTAAGCTCAAATATCAATAGAACGATCAGGCTCTTGTGGCTGCCTGGGACTTCCAGGACTCAAGCAGCATTCCAAGAAACTCCCCATTGGCTGGTGCCCAATTCATTTGTATGATTGCATAGACCCCTTGCACAAGAAAAACACCGGAGTTGGGAGGCTCCTCTTTTTTCTGTCATTTACCAAGGTTGAGTTGCCTGCTTTGTCTATCCCAAGTTGAGAATGGAAGCTGGGCAGAGAATGAAAGCCTGTCAGCAATTGTATAATATCCTAATTCACATATCATAGCATTTTTACTCTCTGGTCACCCTGGAACACCCAGGATTAGAAAAAGAGCTAACATATTTGATTGCTTGTATGGGTTACTTGAACCCTGTAAGGTGGGTAAATTTGTTATTCCTATTTTAAAAATGAGAAAACTAAACTGATGAAGGTCAGTGTATTAGTTTCCTAGGATTATTGTACCAAAGTCTCACACATGGGCTGGCTTAAAACATCATTTTATTGCCCCACGCTTCTGGGGGCTGGAAGACTGTCAGCAAAGCTGTGCTTTATCTGAAACCTGTAGGGCAGTGCTTCCTCATCTCTCCCTGTAGGCAACTCCAGCTTGCAGGTACGTCACTCTGATCCTGGACCTTTCCATCCAACATTTTCACATAGCATTCTCCCTCTATGTCTCTGTGTTTTCACATAGCTTTCTTTCTTTTTTTTTTTTTTAATTGAAGTATAAGTGACACATAACATTATATTAGTTTCAGGTACAGAACATAATGACTCGTTATTTGTATATATTATAAAATGTTCACAAGTCTAGTTACTGTATGGTAACAAATTTCACCATGCAGTAACAGGGATAAGTGACTTAAGATTTACAGTCTTAGCAATACAGGATTATTAATTCTGGTCACTGTGTTGTACGTCGCATTCCCATGACTTGTTTATTTTACAACTGAAAGTGTGTGCCTTCGACCTCCTTCACCCATTTCACCCATACTCTACCCCCTGCCTCTGGCAACCACCAATCCGTTCTCTGTATCCTTGAGTAGGGGGTTGTTTTGTTTAATTCCATGTATAAGTGAGATTCTAAATTCTTTGTTTTTCTCTATCTGATTTATTTCACTTAGGATAATGCCCTCAAGGTCCAGCCATTTTATCAGATTGGTAAGATTTCCATTTTTCTGGCTGAATAGATTCCATTGGGTAGATATGTCTTTTTCTGTCCATTCATTCATTGACGGGCACCTATGTGGTTTCCAAATCTTGGCTATTGTAAAATAATGCTATAATTAACATGAGGGTACATCTGTCTTTTCAAATTAATATTTTCATTTCTTCAAATAAATACCCAGAAATGGAATTGCTGGGGCATGTGTCAGTTCTCTTTAAATTTTGTTTTCCAGGGGCACCTGGGTGGCTCAGTGGGTTAAAGCCTCTGCCTTCGGCTCAGGATCGAGTCCCGAATTGGGTTCTCTGCTCAGCAGGAAGCCTGCTTCCTCCTCTCTCTCTGCCTGACTCTCTGCCTACTTGGGATCTCTGTCTGTCAAAAAAATAAATAAAATCTTTAAAAAGAAAATTTTTTTGGTTTTCCATAGTCGCTATACCAATTGTACACAAGGGTGTACAAGGGTTACTTTCCCTTCTCTCCACATCCTCACCAACACTTGTTATAAATTTTTGATTATAGCCATCCTATAACAGGTGTGAGGTGATAATCTCATAATGGTTTTGATTTGCTTTTCCCTTATAATAGAGATGTTGAGCCTCTTTCTGTGTACTTGTAGGCCATTTGTATGTCTTTTTGGTGGGAAAATATCTGCCCATCTTTAAATTGGATTGTTGTTTTGCTATTGAGGTGTATGAATTTTTTATAGATTTTAGGTACTAATGCATTATTAGATACACGATTTGCAAATATTTTCTCCCATTTAGTAGGTTGCCTTTTCATTTTGTTGATGATTTCTTTTGCTGTGTAGAAGCTTTTAAGTTTAACACAGTCCCCCTTGTTTATTCTCCTTTTGTTGTATTTGCTTTTGGCGTTAGATTTTAAGAAATCATCACCAAGACCAACCTCAAGAAGCTTACCAGTACCCCTGAAATTAGTAATATGCTATATGTTAACTAAATTGAATTTAAATAAAATTAAAAAAATTTTTTAAAGATTTAAGTATTTATTTATTTGGCAGAGATCACAAATAGGCAGAGAGACAGACAGAGAGAAAGAGGGAAGCAGGCTCCCCGCTGAGCAGAGAGCCCAATGTGGGTCTCAATCCCAGGGCCCTAAGACCATGACCTGTGCCGAAGGCAGAGGCTCTAACACCCTGAGCCACCCAGGTGCCCCTAAAATTTTAAATTTTTAAAAAGAAGCCTACCACTTACATTTTCTTCTAGGATTTTTATGGCTTCATGTCTTACATTCAAATATTTAGTTCATTTTAAGTTAATTTTTGTGTAAGCAGTAGTCTAGTTTCATTCTTTTGCATGTGGCTGTCCAGTTTTCCCAACACTCTTACTGAAGAGACTGTCCTTTCCCCATTGCATGTTCTTTTCTCCTTTGTCATAAATTAATTGAGGTATTTGATTGATTGAGCATATATATATATATGTATATATAGATATGGTTCATTTCTGGGTTCTTTATTCTGTTTCATTAGTCTATGTGTCTGTTTTTATGCCAATACCATATTGTTTTGATTACTTACAGTTTTGTTATGTAGTTTGAAATCAGGGAGTATGATGCCTCCAGCATCATTCTTTCTCAAGTCTTCTCCCTTTTCCTATTGAGCTATCTTCCTCTGTACCACAATATAGCTTCCTTCTGATGCTCCGATAATTTTCTTTTTTATCAGTATTAAAATACTAACTGTGACACATTTTTATCCTTTCTGCAGCTTCTCAAATTCCACTTGATAGTTTGAGGATGTGGAATTTGTTGTGGAATTTGATGTGGAATGTGTGAATATTCTGCCTCAATTATGAACTCACATACAGCTAGTGATCTTTCTTATCTACATGTATCACTGATGCTGTTGTAAATGCATCGATGCTCTGTATTTTCCTCTTCTGTGCATTAGAATATGCTCCAAGCATACTCTGTCCTTGTAGTCATTGCCATTAAAGGAAGAAAACTCTAATTTGGCCACACAGCCACCTTAGACAAATTCTACTTGTGTAAATGTCTTAGTCTGCCAATTCTTATCAGTTTATATGTAATGAAATATAAAAACTCTGAAAAAATTTGTTAAATTACTTTTGCTGGTGTTTTGATCACTGGTTAATTCAAGCTGAACAAAACAAAATCTCATTATATAATCAGTCCCTTTTATAAACATAATTAATCAGTTGAATGTTTTAGACTATATTTAGTTTGAACATATTCTTTTTAAGTACTGCAAGTATCTGACAAGATAAACTTAAAACTTAATGAGCAAAGGGTTGCCTGGCTGGCTCAGTCAGTGGAGTGTATGATTCTTGATCTCAGGATTATAAGCTAGAGCTCCACGTTGGATATAGAGATTACTTAAAAATAAAATCTTAAAAAAACCTTAATGAGCAAATACTCCTCTTTTAAATATAATAGGTTAAACTTACAAATAAAAATTATAAGTTGTCTCAAAGATTCTGATAGTATTATAGATTAATAAAAATTTTCTCACACCTTTCTCCTTCAAATGGATTAGGAATTTAAAACATCTTCAAATTATAACCAGATTCTTTTGACTTTATTATTTTTAAGATTTTATTTATTACTTTGAGAGAGAGCATGAGTAGGGGGAAGGGCAGAGGGAGAGGGAGAAGCAGACTCCCCGCTGAGTAGGGAGCACGATACAGGGCTTGATCCTAGGAATCAGGGCTTGATCCTAGGAACCCAGGATCATGACCTGAAATGAAGGCAGTCCATTCAACCAACTCAGCCACCCAGGCACTACTCTTTTGAGCAGGGCACCCCTGCTGAAGAACTTTTTTTTTTTTTTAAAGACTTTTTATTTATTTATTTGACAGTAGATGGAGAGGCAGGCAGAGAGAGAGAGAGAGAGGGAAGCAGGCTCCTTGCTGAGCAGAGAGCCCGATGCGGGACTCGATCCCAGGACCCTGAGATCATGACCTGAGCCGAAGGCAGCGGCTTAACCCACTGAGCCACCCAGGCGCCCCGCCTGCTGAAGAACTTTAAGCAGGATAGTGACATGATGATCTAATTCCATCATTTTCTCCTCTTCGTTTTTGTTTTGTTTTGGTTTTGGTTTTGTTTTGTTTTTTTCTTACTGGGCTGTGACTGCACTACCAGGTCCTATAGTAGGTATCATGCTGTAGAGTGTCTTTGGTTCTTTACTTAATTTCTACTTTTTGAGATTCCCCATTCATTAGTTTATTGTCATTATATTTTCCTTTAATTTTTAAAATGTATTTATAATATCTGCACTGAAGTATATACTATACATCTGATAATTCCAGAATCTGGGCCCTCTCAGGGTCAGTTTCTGTTGATTTCCCCTTTCTCTCCACCCCAGATCCCCTGAGTATAAGTTACATCTTCCTTTTTCTTTTCATGTTTAGTAATTTTTAGTTGAAAGGTGGTCTTTTTAGATAGCATATTATAGATACTTTTGAGGGTTTTTTCCTGGGGTGTTATTAGTTATATTTAGTAATGTGCCTGAATTTAAACTTCAGAATGTGTGTATCCCATACTGCTCATCTGCTTATGTCCTTTTAGTGTTTCTATTTTTTCCTAATCTAATTTCCTAGAAGTCTCCACTGTGTCTACATACTTTAGAGTTCAAATACTAATTTGGGCAGAGTTATTCTCTATCTCTAGCCTATAGCATTTCCAGCCTATATTGAAGTTATCTTCGTGTGCACTGAGGAATGCTTTCAAATTTTCAGACATTTCTCAGTTCCCCCTTTGCTTACACTTTTTGCTAACCTACCTCAAGTTGCTTTTAGGCATGAATAGTATCCCAGTGAACCAGGGATGTGTGAGGAGCTGAACTCAGACTACTTATTGCTCTCTTATATCTAGAATCTCCCTGTTAAGTTTTCTGGCTGATTTACCTAAAAACTCACCCCAACTAGGGATGCAAACTTGGTCCAGTGAAACTGGGTTTTTCTCTGTCCATTTCCATTCTACACCACCATCTTTAGCTAGAAAAACAACCATCATTTTGTTTTCTATTCTAAATGAAGTCTAGGTATCTCTGACAGCAAGCCTGTGTTTCATGGTCTGCTCCTGGCTGATAATGTTGCATTCCTATCAACCAAGCCAATTAGAAAAGATGACACATTATATGATTCCATTCATACGAAAGTCCAGAATGGGGAAACCAATAGAGACACAAAGTAGATTAGTAGTTGCTTAGGACTAGGAAGGGACTGGGGAATGGAGATGTGGAGTGGTGGAGGAGATAGCTAAAAGGTACAGGTTCTCTTTTTGACGTAATGAAGATATTCTAGAATCATGCTATCTATGAATATAGCAAATATCTATGAATATAGATATTTCTATATCTATATCTATGAATATAGCAAAAATTGCTGAATTGTCCACTTTTTTCTGAATTATTCACTTTAATGTGTGAATCATATGGCATATAAATTATGTCTCAATAAAGATGTTAAAAATAAAAAGGATACACAGAGTTGTGGCCAAGAGCTATATAAGACAAAAATAGCAAGATCAGAATACAGACTTCAATCGGGCAGTGAAGAAATTTGCAGAATCCAAATAAAGGCTGTAGGAAATTATCTGCAAACTGAAGGGAAGTACAATATTCTATTAAAAGCTGTCAGGTGCTAAAATTAAAAGAGATTATGAATGAATTATGAAAGGTATAAAAACTCAAGTATAGGTTATTAAACTAAATTCCAGCTGTATGGTACAGACTTGGAGTCTTCTGCTGACACAATGCCCTTTAAAAATAGTTCACTGTATTCCTTTAATTCAGATAAAAGCATTCTAGACTAACACAATCCTTGATCCCATGTCTCAATCTTGAATGTCTCACTAATGAGTAACTGTATCTTAGTTCCAAGTTCTATGGCAAATCTGTTCCACTAATTAAATGACATTTCATACAGAGAACATAAAGAAATTACTACAAAGAGAACACAGTGTGACACTATTGTATTAAAGTCAAAAGAGTTGGGTGCCTGGGTGGCTCAGTGGGTTAAAGCCTCTGCCTTCAGCTCAGGTCATGATCCCAGGGTCCTGGGATCGAGCCCCACATCAGACTCTCTGCTCAGTGGAGAACCTGCTTCTTCCTCTCTCTGCTTGCCTCTCCACCTACTTGTGATCTCTGTCTGTCAAATAAATAAATAAAATCTTAAAAAAAAAAAAATGTCCTTCAGCAACTTCTACTTGCCCTTGGGCAAAAGAAAAAAATACCCCCTAAAAAAATTAAAAATTAAGAAGAACCATATAAAAACTCAAGAGTTGAAAAATACAGTAACTGAAATTTTAAAATACACTCGATGAATTCAATAGCAGATTTGAGATGGTAGAAGAAAGAATAAGTGACCTTTAAGAGAAATCAATAGGAATTACCCAGCCTAAAGAAGTAAGAAAAAATAAACAGAATCTCAGGGATCTTTGGGACATTATCAAGCATTCCAACATACATGTAACAAGAGTCAGGAAAAAAAATATTGAAAAAAGGGCTGAAATACATTTGAAGAAATAACTGCTGAGAATTCCCCATTTGGCTGAAACACATTAGCCTACAGATCTCAGGAGCCAAATGAGTCTCAAGAAGGATAAACATAAGAAACCTAAACACAGATACATCATGTCAAACTGCTGAAAGACAAAATGTTGAAAACAGCAAGGGGAAGATGATGCATCACATACTGAAAACAATACAACTAACAAGTGACTTATCAGAAACAATGGAAGTCAGAAGACAGCTGCAAGCATATTCAAAGTGCTGAAAGAAAACCGTGCCAACCAATAATTCTGTATCAAGTGAAATTACCTGCAGACAAAAATCTATGAGAATTTATTGACAAAAGATGTTTTCTACAAGAAATACTAACAGAAGACCTTCGGGCTAAAGGGAAATGAGATCAGATGGTAACTCAGGAAAGCATCAGAAATGGTTAATATGGGAATTAATAGATTTTTAAAGTTTTTCTTTTAATTCCAGTTAACATAGAGTGCCATATTAATTTCAGGTCTACAATGTAGTAATTCATGGATCAATATATTTTTTTAAAAAGCTGTCTACATACAGACTCTTCTCACCCTAATATTTTTTAAAACCATAAGATTACATAAAGTAATAACTATAAGACTGTTTTGTTTGGTTTTTGGCATGTGCACATGTAATATATATAACAAAATAGCACAAAAGTGAGAAAATTTTGTGGAACTATATTGAAATAAATTTGCTCGATTTATAGAAAGTAAATATATTTCTTAAGCATATTTATTGGAACAAACCTAAAATAGATCGTGATAGGATAAAAGCACATATGTTAATGCATAAAATAGACACACACACACCCCACAAAAATTATAGCTTAAAAATTCAAAAAGGACGTAAAATGGCCTAATTAAAAATATTTTCTTAATATAAGAAAGGCAGTCGAGAAGGAACAGAAGAACAAAAGGTAGGATATGTAGAGAAAACAATGGGAAAATTACAGGTAAAAATTCAGTAATGTCGAATAATTAGAATAAATTTGGATGGGCTTACCACTCTAATCAAGAAAAGATTGTCAGATTGATTAAAAAGAGAGATCCAACTATATGCTATTTACAAGAGACGAACTTTAGTAGATTTAAAGATATCGATAGGGAAATGCATGTCAAAATCACAATGAGAAGCCACCACACAACTGTTAAAATGGGTAGTGTCAAAAAGACAAGCAATAACGAGTTTTGATGAAAATATGGACAAAAAGTAAACCTTTGTGCACTGCTGGTGAGAGTATAAATTGATACAGCTGCTATGGAAGACAGTGTGGAGGTGCCTCAAATCATTGAAAATAGAACCACCATATGACCCAAGAATTCTATTTCTGGGTATTTATCTGAAGAAAATGAAGATATTCATTCAAAATATATGCATCCCCATGTTCATTGCCTCATTATTTAAAATATCTAAAACATGGAAGCAACCTAAGTGTCTAGCAAAAGATGTATGAATAAAGATTTGATATATATAAAATGTATGATGGGTTACTATTCAGCCATAAAAAGGAAGGAAATCTTGCAGCTTGTTACAAATTGGTTGGATCTTAAGGATATTATGCTAAGTGAAGTAAGTCAGGGAAAGACAAAGGGATCTCACATATGTGTGGAATCTAAAACAAAACAAAGCAAACAAACAAAAAGACCAAACAAACAAAAAGACATGCTGGTGGTTGCCAGAGATAGAGGATGGGCGTAGGCGAAATGGGTGAAGGTACAAACTTCCAGCTTAAAAAAAAAGTCAGAGATGTAATATACAGCATTGTGGCTGTACTTTAAAAAACTATATTGCATATCTGGAAGTTGCTAAGAGAATCTTAAAAGTTGTCATCATAAGGAAAAAAAATGTGTAACTATGTATGGTGTTGAGATTAACCAGACCTATTGTGCTGATCAGTTCCCAATATATAGAAATACCAAATCATTATATGAAATGAAAATAATGTTATAGGTCAGTTATATCTCACAAAAATTGATAAATGCAAATAGGTTAAAAGTAAGAGGGTGAAAAAAGTTATACTATGCAAATAGTAACCCTAAAAGCAGAAGTTAACTGTAATGTCCTTAAAAACAGACTTTAGAACGAGAAATATGACTGGAGACAAGCAGGGTCATTTCACAATGATAAAGAATGTCTCAGAGATAGAAAAATTATAAATGTCTATGTACCTAGAAAATCCTTAAAATATGTAAAGCAAAAACTTAAGAATTAAAAGGAGAAAAAGATAATTCAACAACCGTAATTGGAAATTTCATTGTTCATCTCCAGTTGAGAGAACAACTACAAGTAAAATCAGTAAGGATGTAAACGTCTTAAACATCATTCAGACTACTGGATCATAATGATAAGTGTAGGGCAAGCCATGCACAATAACATACACTTTCTTTTCAAGCTCACATAGAACATTCTCTGGCATAGACCATGTGCTGTGCTGAAACAAAAAAGTCAATAACTTTAAAGCAACTGAAATCATACAAAGTATGTTCTCCAGCCACAATGAAATTCAGTTAGAAAACAGCAACAGAAATCCCCAAAAAATTGAAAATTAAACAATCTATTTCTAAGTAACTCATGGATCAAAGAAGAAATCACAAGGAAAAATAGAAAATACCTTAAGCTAGATGAAAATCAGAACAAAAAATATCAAAATTTATGGGACACAGTATTGGTAGGGCTAATGGTTCAGATGGATAGTCAGAGATCTGAACAAGTTCCTTGGGAAAATTAGTTACAGGAAGGATGGGCACAATGTAAGAATATTTATGTCACATGTGACTGTAGCTGTAAGGAGCATGGTCATTAATCAAGTCATCAGGTAAATACAGTGACTCACCCTGTGATGTCAGCTTCTTACCCTAGCCATCCTTTTTTTATGAAGAGGCGTTTATAAAAAAATTAACCAGGTTGCATCAAGTAAGTCATCACGGGCTTATGCTTATATATTCTTACTCCCCATCCCCCCACGACTGAAGTTAATCATTTGTCTTTATTTATGGTATCTGTTGACATGTGTAAGATGTGTAAGATTCTATGCCAAATCATTAGTATTTTCCTTTGAGGTTTCTTCTTTTGCATTTATGTATATATATAGACTTCTCCATCCTCAAGGTCATAAAATATTCAAACATGCACTTAATTTTCCTTTAAGTTTTATTATGCCTTCATCAAAACATTACTTTTTGCTTGGCTTAAATATTGTGTTCCATGGTACTATTGGTTAAAGCACAGTTTATTGTTACATGGACTGAAATAAGAATCCATTCCTACTACCCTGAAACAGTTATGCCTATTCTTAAACCTTAAAATAGAATAATTTGTCATGCCTTCTAATGTCAAAATCATAAATAGCTTGTAATTTACCATCATACATTGGGCCACAATTTTTCTGCATTGCTCTTTCTTCACCTTTTCTTCATATATTTATCATATGCCAGATGAACCTAGAAATAGTGTTTGTCCGGGATTTAATCTTTACTCCTTATTATTGCCATTTTAGGTGAGTACAAATAATTTTCCAGGCTGAGGATTTAGTCTACAACCCACATATGCTTGGGAAGCCTGTTCCTAAGTAAATTTTGTGACCATATTTCCACATTCACTAGAAATAAGCAAAATGAAAATGATGAGTAAAATATTCAAATTTTTTCTGCCTACAGCTCTGTTCCTACAATTTTTTAAAAATTATCTTCTGAGACAGTAATCTGAGAATCACACCCTTCTCTGAGAACAGTGTTTTCCCTCATTTTCTTTCTGTAAGCTTCCAAAATATTAACTAGTTCTTCTTAGATCTCAGGAAAAAGCAAAAAGCTTCCACAGGCACTTTGATTCCTTTAGAATGTCTAACAGCTTGGAATTCATACTCATTCACTTTGACATCCAGGCACTATTAAGTATCTTTCCTTCTTCAAAAGTGTGCAGGGGTAGCGGGTGGAGAAATGAAGGTAAAATGAAAATACACTTTTTTTAATCATGTGACACTACACTCAAGACTAAGAAAACAGAAAATAGCTCCCAAAGTGCCACTTAATTGTCCTGAAAATGGTTCTTTTCAGAAGAAATTATGACTATATTATTTACAATATATGATAAGTATATCCCATATAGTCTACTACATATGATGGTGATAATTATGAAACTGCTGGACTTTTCCTTTGCCAGATCCAAGAGATAAGTATACCTAACTACCATGCTTTTATTCTTTGAAAAAAAGTTAGCCTTATGGAAGAATGAAATAATGGTAGAAACATGAGTAAATATTGCCAGAATGCATGTTTTCATTTGCACAAGCTTTCCTCTTACTTGGTTTCCAGAGAAGAAAAAAAATTATTTGTTGTTTTGGAAAACAGCAATTGTCATAATCCCTCTCCTCCTTATTGGCTGTAGACTTGCCTTTCTTGTAATGCCTCTATCAATAAAAAATTGTGTTTAAGATACTTTGGTAGCCAACAAGAAAGTGTGTTAGTGTCAGTACCACCAATGACATAGTGGGAGAAGAGAAAATGATACAAATTTTGTTTTCTCAGGTCATAGACAATCAGACTCAAATCACCTGATTTATGATAGAACAATTGTCACTGATTATACAACACTTCTTTTCTTCTATTTCCTTTATATTCTTCCAAATCAATTATTCAAAGTTATTATTTATTTATTTATTTATTTATATTTGAGAGAGAGAGAGAAAAAGAGAGCATAAGTGGGGCGAGGGAGCCCAATGCATGGCTCAACGTGGGGCTGGATCCCAGGACCCTAGTATCATGACCTGAATAAAAGTCAGACGCTTAGTCAGACTTACTGAGTCACCCAGGTGCCCCTCTTCCAGACCAATTATTTATTTATTTGAGAGAGAGCACACCAGTACGGGGAGGGGAATGTGGTGCTGCATCCCAGAACACTGAGATGACCTAAGCCATCTCAGAGATGACCAAAGCAGACTCAGGTACTCCCCAAACCAGTTTTTAAGAGATAATACCTAATTCCTAACTTTCATCATCTACAGTGTTCATTCTAAATGTATAATACATAAACCAAGAACATCATTGGACCATTGCTTGAAAATATTTGGTTATTTCCAAGTTCCAAACTGAATTTCCATAATTTTAAACTATATTTTGCTTTTTTCTGAGAGTTAAAAATCATGTCTTTTGAGTTAGCTGTACATGTTGAAAAAATGAAGTCTTCCATTGATAACACCTTCAAGATTTGTGCTGTAGGGAATGTTTTCTGAGAAATCAGACCAGTCAGTGACACAAATCTGTGTTCTTTAATTGCAGGTCTGACAATGTCTGCCAATAAGACTTTATTGTAGTCTTGGCCTAATAATGTATTTCCCTATCCTACCTAACGTGGAAACACATTGAAAGAATGCATATGGGAACAGTGAAATTTGAATCAAAGTAATTACATTTTAAAGATTTGGGATCTTTATTACAATTACAAAAAGTCAATAATATAGTTTATTATTCTCCTATTTCAAGTCTTTGACTTGTAATCCTATAGATTGCTGTACTGATTTATTCTACGGATTGCTTTAAAAAGGGCAGCATCAGTAATATTCATTTACAAATTACTGCATCTTGTTGTCAGAATCTTCTAAAATATTATTCTCAGCATATGTGATTCATGAAGACAGGCAGATGGTAAATTTCCCTTTGGCAAAACGCATTAAAATTCTTTCATTCTGTCGTCCTTTTGCAAGTTCTTACTGTTGTAAGCTCTTACTGTTAACAAATTGGGTGAGATAATGCTTTTAGGAGTATGATACTCCAAAGAGAAAAAAATAAATTCTTTTCTCTCGGTTATAGTTCAGTTATGTTCACAGCAGCCATAAATCCCTAAAATGTTAAAGGTCATGTGAGTACCGGCTTGTAGCACACACTCTCCTCATTTGTTCTATGCAGCTACGGTTATGCATTTAGCTGGCAAGTTAAATCACGCCCTTTTCTGTTAAGTGTCTAATAACACTCAAAGGAAAGAAGCTGCTCGGAGTTTCACCATTTCACAGACAATGGAACCAGAGACCAAAATCATCTGTGAGTCAACATGAAATGATGAGCAGGTGAGAAATATTAATAAACAGTGGAAATGTTAACAATCCCAAGAAGCTTGAAAGCTCCTTGTTTCTCTTTAGAAATGTACCTGAGAATCAGTGTTTCTGGGTCACCTTCCCATTTTTGTGTTAATGACATAAAAGGCTAAGAATGTACATGCATATGAATTGCTATAGCTCACTGTATCTTGGGGCCAAGATGATTCCACTGGGGACTCCCTGGATTTATTCAAGCTTCAATAACCAAAATGGAAGGCTCAACGGCTTTGCAATAAGAGAGAACAGGAACCCCCCAAAATCTTTGTTAGTATTTCTGTGTGGTTCTGGATGAATTTCCTAAAATCCATTAACAAATGACTCATTTACCAATATTAGGTCTGAAGAATCTTTACAAATAATAATTTATTAGTAATTTAATAGTGTCGTAAGGATCCCTTGTATTCATGGAATCCCTCATATCTCCCCTCTCTGGCCTATTTCTCTTTTCAGTCCCCCTTGTTTTCCAGCTACAGGAAGAAGCTGGGGCAAGACAAACCTAACATCCCTCAAAATTCTATTATGATTTTTGTACAAAAACAACCACAGTTGTTATGACAATGAAAAGCAGTCAACTGAAACTAAATAATTAATGGAAACAAGTAAATTAGCTAAATTAGCTTTCAGAGAATTAGACAGACTGCATCCTGTGTGTTATCAATTCTCATAGGATGCAGCTCTGTTCAGGGACAGAACTGGGGGAAATCTGTACCGGATAGCAACTTTCAGTCACAACCATAAGATGGAAACTCCCCTCAGACAGTACAATCCGCAAACACCCAGCAGCATCAGACAATGAGGAGGGTTGGGGTGTGCCTAAAAAGCAGTAAATCAGACACTGCAAATTCGAATCATATGGCCAGGACCCCAGAGACAGGTGTGATGCAAAGTGTGTGACTCCATTACCTGCTGGGAAATTCCTCCTTAGATCTAATCCTTCATTTTGTTTCTCTCCTCTTATGACATTGTTTGGGGCATCCGTATTATACTTCTTGGTGTGCGAAGTTCTCTGCCGGGTAGTAGCTTCTAAGGCTCCGAAGAATCCTGTGAGTTGGTATATGTTATCCCTAGAGAAGAAATTGAAGCCCAGTCAAATTTGCAACTTACAAACACCCGGTAATTGAACTCAGGGACTTGAACTTGAACTCAGATTTTTAAATTTATATTTTATGCCATGTCGACTACATCACAGTACCTGTTACTTACACAAGCAGAGACAAATAGATTAACCACCATCCTCCACACGGTATCTACAAAGCATCAAGGAAACATATGATCAAATGAAAGGTGGGAAATGCTTCATACTATCTTCTTTTAAGAGACTGACTATGTAGAAGCTGATTAAAGTTTCTGAGAAGTCCTCACAGAAAGGAATTCTGTTTCAACTTGCTTTTTGCAGGCCTTCTCTAATTTTTTAGTCCCTAGTAAAGTTTTTCCACTTAACATGTATCGGCATGTTCAGTAAAATATACCTCAGATAGACTGTCAGGTGAAATACAGGTTATCCTGTTAAGTATGAATTTCAGATTAAAAAAAAAAAAAGTAATAGCTTATGTTTACCCCAAACATGGTTCTGGGATATATCTAAACAGAACAATTGTTTATTTGTTTTAATCTGAAATTCCAATTTAACTGGCATCCTGTATTTTCATTTGCTCGATGTGGCAGCCCTAACCTTGGTCTTCACTCATTACTGTCTTTCCCTTTCGGTAGCTACTCAGTGAATAATACAATGTAAGAAGAGAAATTCTAAAGCACACCTACAATTTTATTTATTTTTTCGTACCGTATAACTATTAGAACAGGTAATATGTTGATGATGAGTGTTCCATAGTAATGAGGAAAATTAGCCATAATATAAGAACCATAGAACAAATTAACTCTATACTTCTGAAATATAAGCTGGAGTTATAATGATGCCTTCTTTTTCCATAAATGTCCTTTGAGCCTTTTGAGTCCCAGAATAGTCATGGAGCAGCCACATAACAAAAGCAAGCAAGCCAGCTGAAAAATGAGAAACTGACTTGGGGCTATAAAGTGTGCATGGCACCGTCTTCAGTGCCTCCTGATTATCTTCAGATGAATGACTGGGTGGTCTGGGTCCTGCAACACTATCTTCCCAGGACCAACATTTAGAAACTTCCGTTGTTTATCACTCAGTTTTCTCCCGAACCCCACATATCTAATCACTTTCTAAGCCCCTGTCAATGTTTCCTCTAGAATAACTCATAACTCCCCACAGTGGTTATGCCATTTGTACTGTTTGTACATCCTTCTTGTCTTTTTTTTTAAAGATTTTATTTATTTGAGAGAGAGAGAGCATGAGTAGCATGAAGGGCAGGGGGACAAGCAGACTCTCTGCTGAGCAGGGAGCCTTAGGTGGGGCTTGATCCGGGACTCCAGGATCATGACCTGAGTGGAAGGCAAATGCTTGTTTTTTACCTACACCCTCCTGATGGGCCTCTCTGCCTCCAGTCTCTCCCCTCCATGATCCCTTTTGCATAACACTATCAGAGTTACTTTAAAAATCACAGTTTATGGAGCCCTCCCTGCTGAGCAAGGAGCCTGCTTCTCCCGCTCCCCCTGCTTATGCTCTCTCTCTTGCTATCTCTCTTCGTGTGTGTATCAGATAAACAAATAAAATCTTTTTTTTTTTTTAAGATTTTATTTGTTTATTTGACCGACAAAGAAATCACAGATAGGCAGAGAGAGGGAGGAAGCAGGATCCCCACTGAACAGAGAGCCCAATGTGAGGCTCGATCCCAGGACCCTGAGATCATGACCTGAGCCAAAGGCAGAGGCTTAACCCACTGAGCCACCCAGGCACCCCACAAATAAAATCTTTAAAAAAAATAAAAAATAAAAATCACAGTCCAAACATCCCTGTTCTGCTTGAAAATAGACAATGATTCCCATAGCCCCTCTTTATTTGTTAAGGACCCATTGGCCAAAGCAAGTCATGTGACAAAGCACTAATTCAGGTGTTGGAAAAATAGGCTTTATCTCTAATGGAAGGAGCTGCAAAAGCACGCTGCAAAGGAGCAGGTACACAGAGACAGAAAGAATGTGACCGTTGGTGCTATCTACCATATATAGACACCTGACTAAAAGATAGAGCTGGGACTTTGTCTTCAACCTTTCCAACTGTCTATCATACTATACTGACACTTCCAGAGGAAGCACCCAAAAATATTTTAGTTCAACTAACTCTTTTATGAGGCCACAAGAATACGAGTAAGCTGACTTTCGACATAGGCCTTCATTCCTTACATCTTTATTTCTTTGGTCTCTCCTGCTGCTCAAACATCTATTTTAAGGGGCACACATGTCTCTGGCTGTTACTTGGACTCTGGGATCTGCCTCTCCCTCAACGACCTTGTGACCTTGTCTAAGGCCACATATTGAAATTTTGCCTTTTTACGTCAATTATTAAATGTTGACCACATATTGTGTTTCCATGTTTACTTTGCTTTTCAAATTCAGTCAGAAATTAGAAACCTAGACAGCTCTAATTTTATAATGAGCTACTGGTTCTGGTATATTTGGGATTTAGGATCTTCAGACTAGTAAGTCTCAATATTAACCCCATAGTGTACATCCCAATTTACATTTGCCTTAACTTATAGGCAGTGTCATAGAAGATTTGTGATAAACAATATAAATAATGCTATTTAAAAGAAAATATATTTTATGGGAAAAGATTTGAAAGTCTTATAGAAAATTATAGAATATGTTTAGGCATTTTGAATTTTTCTTTTCATATAAGCACATCCTTACCCTTTCGAGTTGAAGGGTTTTAGTGTAGACATTTCATTCTTCTATCTCCAATCTGTATTAAAGTAATTTCTGCTTCTCCAGACATCTTTGAGCATCACTTCCCTGAACTATGGCCCCAGTAATCTCTGTCACAGTAAAACACAAAAATAATATTAAAAACTATTTTGCGCTTTACTCCAAAATAGAGAAATACACTTCACCAAACTTGATTTCCAGATCTGTATTAAGTCTATGGTCTTGATGAGCTTGGTTATATGATTTCCAATAATATTTGTCAAGGTTATAAATGAATACCAGATTAGATCCGGCTGACATACTGAGAATTGGCAAGTATAATGACCTTGGTTCTCTGCTATATATAACAGAATCTCTTCCTTTCTAGGTTCAATACAGGGACCTATTGTGGAATATAGGTAGCCTGTACAATCACTGGAAGAGCTGTAGGAAGAAACTAGAGACTCGTGTTTTAGCAGGGGTACACAGAGCCACTTTGGGCAACGAGCGCCCCCCTGCCCCTTGCTAGGCTTGCCACACTTGGGAAACCACTGAATCCCAATGATAAGCTGCCACAGGTACTGGCTCCAGAGTCCTGTTGCTGCCACAGGCCATGCTAGAAAAAGGGATGTCTTGCCCTGCGGAGCTTCCCCCACAGAGCTCAGTTCCAAATTCCAGTGTTGTGTGAGGCCATGAGGATTGGAATCATAATGCTGTACTATTGCATTTCTTCACAGAAGCATTCATTAAAGTTAAGAATATAAGGCTGAAACAGGTTCTTTGGTAGGGGAAATGGTGATTTCAGGTTTATCTTGCTGTGTTTAAGTCATCTTTCTCCCCAGAGTTGTGAAGTGGAGTCCTTTGGATTCCTTGGATGTTCATTAAGCCAGATTGCATCTCTACTAAGGGTTATTTCTCTGTCTACCAAAATAGTGCCTTTGTTTTGTTGTTGTCAATCATTTCATTGAGTAAGTATCTTTTTTTTTTTTTAAGATTTTATTTGTTTGTCAGAGAGAAAGAGAGAGAGAGAGAGAGAGAGAGCACAAGCAGGCAGAGAGGAGGCAGGCAGAGGCTGAGAGAGAAGCAGGCTCCCTGCCAAGCAAGGAGCCCATATGGGACATGATCCCAGGACGCTGGGATCATGACCTGAGCCAAAGGCAGCGGCTTAACCCACTGAGCCACCCAGGCATCCTGAGTAAGTATCTTTTATTTACTACTATTTCTCTACATTTTCATAAATGTAAGATAAACCTCAGTATTTGAGTCTACATACTTTGGGAGCTAACATGTATTGGTTTTGTCCCTAAGACGGTAACAGCTCTGTGCAGACTATCCTATAGTTGATAAAACCATTTTTTTTAAAAGATTTTATTTATTTATTTGAGAGAGAGAAAACAT
This sequence comes from Mustela nigripes, assembly GCF_022355385.1. Lineage (NCBI taxonomy): Eukaryota > Metazoa > Chordata > Mammalia > Carnivora > Mustelidae > Mustela > Mustela nigripes. The sequence continues at coordinate 53,648,175 of NC_081560.1, read as the reverse complement.
GAACTGGGGTGAGGGGCGGAGGGAGAAGCAGATTCCCCGCGGAGCAGGGAGCCTGACATAGGAATCGGTCCTGGAACTCCAGGATTGTGACCCGAGCTGAAGGCAGATGCTTAACCGACTAAGCCACCCGGGCACCCGTGATTAAATGCATTTTTAATGCATCTCTAGCACAGCTATATTCCAAGACTGGTGTGGTGAGTTGTGTTTCTGTGCCCCTCCCAGGGATCCTCGTAAACACTTGGGGGCACATCTATCTATACCTCTTGATAACCTACAGAATAGGACCTCTGATTGTTAATATTTAAATCTTAAAGGGAAGGGTGACCTCTAAAGTCTAGAAAATTTGAAAACACTTGAGGTTTCAATTTTTAAAATAGTCCAAGAGGCATACACTGCACTTAACACAAGTGTTTGGTCATTGTGAACACCCACATAACTCATCTGGCTCTAGATACATCTTACCCTGCATCCAGTTATGATACCTTCCAGAACTGATTTCATTATCCCCAGGTCATAGAGTTAGCATTTTTTCCCATGGGTTTCAAAGGTACTTCAAAGAGATGATACCCAGATGTTTAGAACAGTAAGTTAAAAATGAAATAGTTCTCTACAATACTAGCTTTAAAATCTGCAAATGGGAAACCCCTAAAGCAATAGCAAACCACTTCTGTTATTGTTGATTGGCATGTTGGCGAATGATCAAATGATGCAGAAGAATTTTCCTCATTATGGAAGCATTCGCTCTTGACTATTGTAATCTGACTTCTTGGCCAGTTCATTCAGAGCATTCAGCCATGAATGACTGGTCCTATCAGTTTATTTAAGGCTGTTTGCTAAGGCTCAGCCAATTTCTTTTTTTTTTTTTTAATTTTTTTTTTTAAGATTTTATTTATTTATTTGACAGAGAGAAATCACAAGTAGATGGAGAGGCAGGCAGAGAGAGAGGAAGGGAAGCAGGCTCCCTGCTGAGCAGAGAGCCCAATGCGGGACTCGATCCCAGGACCCTGAGATCATGACCTGAGCCGAAGGCAGCGGCTTAACCCACTGAGCCACCAGGTGCCCCCAATTTCTATATAAAAAGAAAATACGACCTCAAGAAACTAAGAGATCCCAAGAAGAATGGTATACCTTATACTCCTGTTGTGATAGTCAAAGCATCTAACTCTAGAAAAGGAAGGATACCCCCTATGAAGGAAGACATTGTTTTATATTTCAAATTCTAATGACCTAAAAACTAATTATCTATAATGGAGATGGTACAGAATGTAACCAGTAGTAAAGTTTCCTGATAAATTCCACATTAAAATTATTGTGTAGTAGGCATTTTTATAAGGCCTATAGTGTCAGAGTCCAATGTACCCATGAAGGCCAGTGTTAATACCAAGATCTCTCTAAAAAGCTTAGAAAATTCTTCATCCAGGAAATTCTCTTGCATGATGCCACAATTTGTTGGTTTATTCGTAAATAAAAGATGGCCTATTTCCCATGCAAAAAAATTAATGTAGAGCACCCTGGTAGACCTATTTCTAAAAATTAACCAATTCACTAGAGTTCTGGTAATAGTGATTGTAGAAACTATGCCACATTAAAAAAATTTTTTAACTGAATTAAAAAAAAATTCAGATGCTAAAAAACATCCTAAAGCACATGGAAGCTATTGGATGGCTTGTTTTTTAAAAAACTACAATTGGGAACAATAACAGTTCTCAGTTTGTGTTTTCTGGACTGTGGGCGCTTGCCAGTCCCCAAAGCTATCATTGTGGAAAACAGAAGCGGTGGAAATTACAGCCCATAGCAGCTTGAGGTGTCAGAGACCAAAGTTCAGGGCTGGAAAAACAGGTGGAATTTTAAAGGAGAAATCCAAGCATCAAGAGAACTAGAAAAGGAAGTAAGACTCAAATTCTGCCCAAATCCTGACTGACAGCTTAATTATGCATCATGAGAGTGTTTCATACAGCCCAGGAAAAACAAACACAAAAACCAGAGACCAGAGAGGAATTGCCTCTTGCAAAATGGATCCATACAAGGCTTACCTTTCTTGGTATTGTTTTTTGTTTGGTTGGTTGTTGTTGTGTGTGTGTGTGTGTGTGTGTGTGTGTGTGTGTGTGTTTTAACTGAGAACATGGCTCAGGCAGTAGAAACCTGAAGGTAGCCCTAGACTTGAAGTATCAGAAGACAAAGCAGAAGACCAGTAGTGAAATTCTTCCCTAGAAGCCAGGAAAATACAGCCAGGATGAGCCTGTCTCTGCCCCAACCTTAACTGACTAGCAAATTATGTAAACACAGGGGAGATTCCATGAAGTCAGATTGAAAAAAGGAGTGGTGGGAAATCTAAAGGACAGGGCAGAGATATCACTTACTATAAACCATAGGCGAGACAGAGTTTGCAATTTGTTTTGTTTTGTTTTGTTTTTAAAGATTTTATTTATTTATTTGACAGAGAGAGATCACAAGCAGGCAGAGAGGCAGGCAGCGAGAGAGGAGAAAGCAGGCTCCCTGCTGAGCAGAGAGTCCGATGGGGAGCTCCATCCCAGGACCCTGAGATCATGACCTGAGCCGAAGGCAGCGGCCCAACCCACTGAGCCACCCAGGCACCCCAGAGTTTGCAATTTGTATCTAGGCAAGTAAACTGCTTACTAGACAAAAAAACAAAACAAAACAAATCAACTATCTTCAGCAGAATACAAAAGAATTAAGAGTTGCTACAACAGATCATCTAATATTATCCAGTTTTCAACCAAAAAAACACTAGTCATACAAACAGCAATATGAGACCCATAGTTAAGAGACTTTTATTCAACCACTTTTATTCAACACAGTCCTGGAAATCCTAGTCACAGCAGTCAAACAACAAAAAGAAGTAAAAGGCATCCAAATGGCAAGAAAGAAGTCAAATTTTCACTATTTGCAGATGACATGGTATTCTATATAGAAAACCCAAACGACCCCACCAAAAATTACATGAATTAGGTAAGTCATAGGATACAAAATCAATGTACAGAAATCTGTTGCATTTCTACACACCAATAATGAAGCAGCAGAAAGAGAAATTAAGGAATCAATCCCAATTACAATTGTACCAAAAATAATAATATACCTAGAAATGTACCTAACCAAAGAAGTGGAAGTCTTATACTCTGAAAACTATAAAAAGCTGATGAAAGAAATTGAAGATAACACAGAGAAATGGAAAAACATTCCACGCTTATGAATCAGAAAACTAAATATTGTTAAAATGTTTATACTACCCAAAGCAATCTGCACATTTAATGCAATCCTTATCAAAATACCAATAGCATTTTTCACAGAGCTAGAACAAACAGTGTAAAATTTGTACAGAACCACAAAAGACCCCAAATAGCCAAAGCCATCTTGAAAAAGAAAAGCAAAATTGGAAGCATCACAACTCTGGACTTCAAGTTACATTACATAGCTGTAGTGATCAAAACAGTGTGGTGCTGACACAAAAATAGATATATATATCAATAAAGCAGAATAGAAAACCAAGAAATGAACCCACAAGTATATGGACAATTAATCTTTGACAAAGCAGGAAAGAATATCCAGTGGGAAAAAAAACTATCTCTTCAACAGGAGTTGTTCAGAAAACTGGACAGCAACATGAAAAAGAATGAAAATAGACCCCTTTCTTAGTCTATACACAAAAATGAATTCAAAATGGATTAAAGACCTAAATGTGAGACCTGAAACCATAAAAATCCTACAACACAGGCAGTAACTTCTTCGACATTAACTGTAGCAACTTCTTTCTACACAGGGCTCAAGGAAAGGGAAATGAGTAAAAATTAATTTTTGAGACTACATCAAAATAAAACTTCCTTACAGCAAAGGAAACAAACAACAAAACTAAAAGGCAACCTATGGTGTGGGAGAAGATATTTGTAATGACATATCTGATAAAGGGTTAGTATCCAAAATATATAAAGAACTTATAAAACTCAACACCCCCAAAATGAATATTTTAAAAAATGAGAAGACATGAATAAACATTTTTCCAAAGAAGACATCCAGATGGCCAATAGAAACATGAAAAGATGCCAGACATCACACATCCTCAGGAAAATCCCAATCAAAACTACAATCAAATATCACTCACATCCATCAGAATGGTTAAAATCAACAACACGAAAGATGGGATTGGGAGGGAGACAAACCATAAGAGACTCTTAATGTCACAAAACAAACTGAGGGTGGCGGGGGGGAGGGGGGTAGAGAGAGGGTGATGGGGAGTGCTGTGAAGTGTGTAAACCTTGCGATTCACAGACCTGCACCCCTGGGGCTAATCATACATTATATGTTTATTAAAAAATTTAAAAATTTAAATTAAAAAAAAATCAACATGAGAAACAACAGGTGTTGGTGAGGATGTGGAGACAGGGGAACCTTCTTGAACTGTGGAGAATGCAAACTGGTCCAACCATTCTGGAAACGGTATGGAGTTTCCTCAAAGAGTTAAAAATAGAACTACCCTAGGGGCACCTGGGTGGCTCAGTGGGTTAAAGCCTCTGCCTTCGGCTCAGGTCATGATCTCAGGGTCCTGGGATCGAGCCCGCAACGGGCTCTCTGCTCAGCAGGGAGCCTGCTTCCTCCTTTCTCTCTGCCTGCCTCTCTGCCTACTTGTGATCTGTCTCTGCCAAAGAAATAAATAAAATCTTTAAAAAAAAAAAAAAAAAGAACTATCCTATAATCCAGCAACCACACTCCTAGCTATTTATCAGAAAAATACAAAAATAATAACTCAGATACATGCACCCCTATGTTTATTTATAGCAGCATTATCTACAGTAGCCACATTATGGAAACAGCCTAAGTGTCCATCAGCTGATGGTGGGTAAAGAAGTGGTAAATATATAAACAGTGGAATATTACTCAGCCATAAAAAAGAACGACGTCTTGCCATTTGTAACAGCGTGGATGGAACTAGAGATATTATGCTAAGCCAAATACATCCGTCATAGGAAGACAAATACTATATGATTTCATTCATATGCAGAATTTTAAAAACAAATGAACAAAGAAGGGAGAAGAGAGTAGTAGACCAGAAACAGACTCCTAACTATAGAGAACAAACTGATGGTTGCCAGAGGAGAGGTGGGTATGGGGATGGGTGAAATAAGTGATGGGGATTAAGGAGGGCACTTGCTGTGAAGCACACCGGGTATTATATGGAAGTGTTGAATCACTACATTGTACATCTGAAAACAAATATTACACAGCATGTTAACTAACTGGAATTTAAATAAAACTTTAAAAAAATCCAAAAAAATAGAAATAAAAGCAGTCAGTAGAAAGTGACCTCAAGTGGGTCCAGATGTTGGAATTAGCAGTTAAAGACTTCTAAGCAGCATCCGCATACGTGTGGATATCCAGAGTATTAAAGTAAAATATATTCAAAGAATTAACAACGTAATATCAATGAAAAAAAAAACACAGGAATCTCAACAAAAAAATAGAAATTCTGTAGCTGAAAATTAAAACAAAGGTTTTACACATTGATTCTCTGTTACCAAGAGTAGAGTAAAAATTAAAAACTTAGAAAAAATTAAGAACAGATTAACAGAAGAAAGAATCCATTACTTGAAATTGATAGAATCCAGTTTGAAGAAGAGAAAGAAAGATTGAAGAAAAGTGAACAGAGCTGTAGAACCCATGTGACAATGGGAAGTGATGGAATGGGAAAACAACTGAAATCCTATGGTGGGGAGGGGGAAAATACTTGAAGAAATAATGACTGAAGACTTCCCAAATTCCATAGGAAATACTAACTTATCGGCCAAAGAAACTCAACAAAAACGTAATAAACACAGAACCACCCCTAAAACATTATAAGTCAAACTTCCGAAAGCCAAGTAATAAAGAAAATCTTGAGGTTTGGGTAAAAGAGTTCATTCCATTAGAGAAACAAGGATAGATTAATGGCTGACATATCATTCGAAGCCTGAAGGCTGTGAAATGATATATTCAATGTGTTGAAGGAAAATACTTCCTACTAAGAATTATACATTCAGCAAAAATATTATTCCACAATGAAAATAAAATAAAGATATTGTCAGGTAAGCAAAATCCTGAATTCATCACCAGCAGATCTGCACTAAAAAACCCAAAAGCAAATTTTCATGCTAAAGGGAAATGACACAGCATGTGTGCAGGGAAGGCAAATCTGTATCCAGAGTGTTTATTCCAGCAAAGACAAAACACTGCCTCTTTCAAGATGGAAGTGGTCCAATGTAATCAACCTGCCACCGGGGAGCTGGCTGATCACCCCAGGGAATGGTGCCATCTTGGGAACTCAGTTTAGGTCTCTGCTACCGGCAGATTGTTCAGTCAGCGGTGGCCATTGCCAGATTAGCCTTAACGAGAAGTCCATTTTGCTAAGCCCATGCATAACCTCATCTCTGCTACCATGGACACTTTGTTTATGAACCCATTGGACAGTGACATGGGTGACTGGGAAAAGAGACCTACTAGTATCCATAGAATGGGTTATCCTATCCACTTGATTATAATATCCTCTTCTGCTGAGATCACCTTTGGTGTGCATTCATATAGAACAGAGATATCTCCTTTTTTTAAATCCATGCAAAGAGCCCTATGCACAGACCTCTCCTCCAAATTGTCACCAATTATCCAATCATGTTCCTTTTAAGTCCCTGATCATCCATCCAAATCACTGACCACAAGCCACAAATATGTATATAATTACATGTCTGGTCATTTCTCCTTCCAGAAAGGGAACAACCAGGTGCACTTCCTCAAGTTCCCCCTGCCCCGCTTCAAAGATTTCCTCTGAGGAAGGCTAGAATAAAGAGCAACAGTATAAATTTTTGGCCATGTACTAAGGTCCTTCCTCACAGGGACTGGCCTCTCATGCAAGGGATTCTGGATAGTAAACTGGCTCAGGTCTGGGAATCGATTGAGGGGCTGTGACTCTATTTATAGATTTTTGTTCGCTTGACCTACAACTCTTTTGGTTATACAAATCAAGTAAAAATGCAGTAGGCTTCCTTCTCTTAACTTCTAGGAACAGTATGATCAACTAGCTACCCCAGATAACCCAGAGGTCTATGGGAGTCAGATTCTCCTGAGGGCTGCTTAGACTCTGCTGCTCATTATGGTAACCACTCCCTTCTTACCTTTGGCAGCAGAGCGTTGCCACGTGGCCCCTGATCCTCTGTCACCACATTGCATTGAGGTTTCCCAATTCACTGACCACACTTTGCACTCTAAGATTTTCCTTACAGAGAAGAGCGATCACAGAACCACCCTCAAGAATTTATTTCTCACAGTCATGGAAGGTATGCTTTCTGGATCTTCCCATTGTGGGTGAGTAGGTCTTAAATGACAGATTCACTCTAATATTCCAATCTTTACACTAAACTAAAGCAGGCCTGGCATTTCTAACTTGTGTGTGCTGGGCCATCTTTTGGTCCATTTTTCAGCCAACCAATCAAACTGTTAGAGCCTTTCCCTACTCTTCAAACTTCAACCTTAGTGTGGCATCTCGGCTTAGTTAGCACATGTCAAGAACTGTCTGTCCAGCAGCATCCACTACTGAGAGCCCAAAACCATACCTTCCCCATGTTTTAAAAGTGTCCTAGGCACTGAAAGGAGTGGCCCCATTAAGTGGTAAAATAGGGATTAAGTAAGTTCAGAGACTAAATATCCAGCATGGGAAGCCAATGACATGTATGCAGATCCTGTCAATGAGAGGTCCTCTTTCTGCTAACCAGCAGGGAGGTCATCAAAGGAGCTTTCTCAGGCCTGTCAACTGAATGGATATCAGCTAGACTGGGACACTAATTCATCCCTTTTGACTTCCTAGCACTAGCTCTCAATGGAACCTGCTAGAGTAGAGGCAGAACAGTCTCTGGATATTGACTTAACTCAGTCTGAGTGGTCCTTCCAGATTCTGGCTCCATCTTGTCAGTCCTGACTCCTCCCCACTCCTTAACATACATTTGTCCTGACAAATGTATGGTGTCTTGATGTAGCAGAGACCATAAAATAAGCACTCTACCTGTCATGTAGATTTTCAAAGCTTTTCCCCCCACACCTTAACCTTGGCTTTTTGAAATTCAATAAGGATTTGATGACTTTTTTCTCTGGTTCTCTATACCAGCTCCCCATGAAACAATACCTCAAGTACAGCTCTCAGCAGGCGTGATCACTCACCAAATACCAGAAAAGTGACATCTGTTCATATACCAAAATAATATCTTATTGAAGTAGGAGAACAAGGCCAAGGATGGAGGCCTGAGAGACATCAGCATTTAAAAGAGAAGATGTAGAAATGAAGAGAATGGACTCCTAGAAGGCCCAAGTGTTAATATTTTTAGGAACAAGGAATAAAGTAAGACAAGATTTTTAAATACCTTGTTGGCTTAACTTATCAGGTCCCTACCACACTTTGTATCTAGGGGGGCTGCAGGAGTATGGAATCAGAGAGATTTGAGTTTTTTTCTTTTTCTTTTTTTTTTAAAGATTTAATTTATTTGTTTGTCAAAGAGAGAGAAGAGCAGGCAGAGGGAAAAGCAGGCTCCCTGCTGAGCAGGGAACCCCATGCAGGACTAGATCCCAGGACTCTGGGATCATGACCTGAGCCACACCTGACTGAGCCCTCCAAGTGCCAGAGATTTGAGTTTTAATCTTAGCTCTGCTTCCTACTCAGGACAGGTGTGGACCCCGACAAGTTAGCCTCTCATCCACCTGTTCCTCTTTAAAATGACCTAAAATGCTTTAGTGGGACATCGGGGTGGCTCAGCAGTTGAGCGTCTGCCTTCAGCTCAGGTCATAATCTTAGGGTCATCGGATCGAGCCTCACGTCAGGTTCTCTAACTGAAGAGTCTGCTTAGCTCTCTTTCTCTCAAATAAATGAATAAAATCTTGAAAAAAAAAAAAGGTATAGAAGCATGAAGAACAAAGGACAGTGCTGCTAGCGTAGAACATGGTGGCTCTCATAGACTCTTCCCATCACCCCTACACCTTTACCCACGCCTCCTATTGCCCTCAGGCCCTCTGCTCCCCACCTCCATTGTTTCTCAGCAGTGTTACCCATCCTCCTTCCCCTCCCCACCCCATCCTCCAAGCCTGCTCAAGTGAACTGCACTCTCCCAGGGCCATTACCCATAATGTGGTCCGTGTGGTGCAGAGAGAACCAATTAGTCCAAAGGCATGTTCCTGTTAGCGAACAAAACAGAGCTAACTGGCTATTTAAAGTCATGTAGGAACCTCCGCACACAAAGCCCAATTATTTGGCTGAATTTTTCACTTTCCAATTGCTTATGTTGGTGCTGTGTAGACAAAACCTAAGCTAATTACTCTGTAGGTTTCTGGCTCTAACAGTATCAACAGAATGTGAAAGTCACATATTTGAAGATGCAGCCAAATGGGGTTCCCGGGAAGAGGAAATAAGCAATGGCTTTTCCCTAAATTTGGGTCCGTATTTATTTCTAGTAAAAGCTCATAATGAAAATTGCTATGTGCACTTCTGACAAACACATTGAGATGAACAGAGCGTCATTACTTGGCACAATACGGTTTTTGCTCCATAGCTCTTGTTTGTATAGCATTTTCATCATTTACCAGAACTTTGTTTTTCTAATCACTAGATTGATAGAAGTAAGTGTGGAGTACAAGGAAGAAAGAAAAAGCTTGAAAACAAATAGCCAAGTGCTGCATTTTTATCAACCCCATTGCTTAATTGATAATCAGTGCATTTCCATTCAGTTTAAAACCAATTACTGTGATTTAGCTGTACCAAAGAAAACTCTTCTTTTCAGCTCCTTGAGGTATGATAGGTAATTTTTAACACGTCAGTTTAAATAGATTTTATTAGGCAGATTATGTATAATCAAGTAACAATTCTATTTGAACAATTGTCAGGGAACCTCACAACTGTTGTCAGGAGAATTTTGTGCTGTGAAACATTGAGTAGTTTTATCCCTGTCAACATCTCCCTGGTTTAAAAATGTCTTTAGCACTGATGGACTTATCAATCTTCATCACATTTCTCTTAGGTCTGTTTTCTGACTCCCCTCAGCAGCGCTAACTCCGCTTCCTGGAGGGTCACTAGTCGCATCTCCTCTGTCACTCTTGACACAAGGCAAAGAGGATTTAAACAGGCTCTCATCCTAATAGTTCCAGGCCCCTGCGGTATTCCAAAATTTAAATTCTGGCTTCAGAGAGTTAGGAGGGAGCTTTTCTCTAAATTTGGGCCCATATGTATATGAACACAAGTCTGGACTCCTGAGAAATTTTTTCTCTTCCTCTTTCCTTGTGTTGTTACTATCACGACCGTTGTAGGCTTATTAAAGGTACTATTGAGTAAATCCCCATTTTAAGATTATAAGTGGGGATTCCAAAAATTCAGCCACATAGAATGGGAGTTCCTTTATTGTAAGACTGATAAGCCAATCAGAGTCAGCCCACCTCTGAGCCAAGCAGATGGAGTTCCTGGGCCCGGGAGAGAATTACTAATTGCATTGCCTCTGAAATGTGCATCATTGTGAGGCATTCTTGGGTTTTTACATTCATTATTATCTCACTTAATTTTCACAAAACCCTATGAGAAGATACGAGTATTCCCATTTGACAGATGAGAATGCTGCTATGTAAAGAATTCAGATACTCTGCCCAGGGGACACAGATCACTGTCATGTTCATCTCTAACCCAGATGTGGCTCACTCAGAAACCCTAGCTTTTACCTACCCGGCTGTAAATTCCCGACTTTGTCCTTCTCCTTGAGGGCTCAAAGCCTTCCCCCAAATCTTAGCCCATACAAACTGGAGACAGACTTCTCTGATATCAGCCTGAAAGACTCCAGAACACTGCCTGTCCCCCTACTCCTGGATCAAGATCTGCCTGCCTGGCTGAGACTGCAAACTCTTCCAGGAAGCACTGGTCTCCCCGCTGAGTGGCTAGAGGTGCCCTGGGCGGTGAAGGCACTTAAACCATGTGAGTAACTCAGACTCTTTTGCAAATGAATGTTATGGTACTGATCCGTGCACTTCTGTCATGCAGATGACCGAGGATGTGTCTGTGAAGGCCCTGCCCTAGCACCTAGGTACCAAGAGGCTCAGACAGTGAGTGGTACCGTCCTCATTTTTGCCAGTTCAGTTAGCAGCTCTACTTAAGTTCAATGGGCTTGTCTCCCAGCCATCACTTACTGGGGATCTTGCCAGCCTCCAGCCTTTTCCCTGATTGTGTTTATTCTCTGCTACTAGGAAAAAGCCTCCTTCAGGTTCTGAAAGCCTGAGATATAATAGGCAGTAATTGTTGAGACTGGTTTCTGTTCTCTAAATATAACAGCATTTTTTTAAAATGTTCTCGGGTTTTGGGTTTTGGTTTTGGTTTTGGTTGGTGGAGGAGGAGTAAAAAAGCCCAAATGAAATACTCGACAGTTTTAATGTACGTGATGTAAACGTTAGCAGTCTTAAGTTTTAACTGACAGAAGTCTTCTCTCCTTCCGTCCCCCACCTGTCTGGTTTCCTCTTTCTATGTGTTGTGTTGCTACGTCTGATTCAGCTGGGACTTCCCAGACTCAAATGGGGCAGGAAGATTCCAAGATGCCAAGGAGTCAATTCTCGGAGACAGACAGAAGGGTCCATTTGATACCCCATGGATCAAAACTGGGACACTTTATTTCAAAAAAATGTACTGTTAAAAAGTTCTTTTATGGGCTCTGTTCTTACAGAGATACTGGTATAGTGACATGAACGAACAGATAGCTGTTTCTCCATAGTTCTGATATGCCTTAGAAAGCCTTCAGCTTCCAGAATACATTTCTCTAAACTCAGAAAAGAGAACTGACTCTGTCTCTGGAGAGCTGGGCTCTGATGTCATGAGGGAGAGAACACAGGACTGCAGGTCAGGGTCCTGGGGTCCAGACATGTTCACTACTTACCTACCTGTGTCCCCCATATTGAGTCTTGTTTTTCTTACTTGCATTGTAAGAGATTTGGAACAGAATTTCTCTGAGGTCCTCTAGGAGCCTCATTGTTTGTGATTCTGACTTCAGTCCCTCTGGAAGAAAAAAAAGAGGCTCAGGAAAGGAAAGACAGAAGTCCAGAATTGAGGACACTCATATAGACAGTGTGCATATACTAAGCATTCAGTTACCAGAATGTGTTTTGCCCCAAGGCAAAGCCTGAATCTTACAGCAAGGTAGTGTTGTGTATCAGAAAGAGGCTCTGAAGTCAAATCCAGGTGTAAATCCTATTTGTACCCCAAGTTTGCTTTGTGGTCTTAGGCAAGGGGCTTAGCCTGAGTGTTAGATCTATAATCCATGTGGACTAGGTATGCTGTTGCTTACTTGATGAGGCTGTTGTGAAAATTACATGAGAAACTCACGTAAGGTGCTCACAGATGGCTTTCTGTCCCCTTTCCTCCCTTCCTTCCTGGTCACAGGAAGTGTAGACTAGGACAATCCGAAAGGATAGCCAATGACCAAAACTGGAACACCTTGAAGGACAAAATAAGTAACTAGGGTGTTGGATCATAACCAACAGAATGAAACAAATATCCATTAAGTCCATACCAACACAAATTAATGATTGAATGTGTAAATAAAGATGGGCAGCTCTTCTTTACAGAAGCATTCAAATCAATAATATGTAGCAATGGTTCAGATGAGATCCTCCAATAGATGGTGAATTTAGTAGGCAAATTTGAGGAAAAACAGGATATTCTTGTGGCCTTAAACTAAATTATTGTATTAATTATAAAATAAAAAATAGTAGCTTTAGGGGTGCCTGGGTAGCTCAGTCACTTAAGTGTCTGCCTTTAGCTCACGTCATGATTCCAGGGTCCTGGGATCCAGCCCCATGTTGGACTCTTTGCTCAACAGGGAGCCTGCTTTTCCCTCTCCCTCTGCCTGCTACTCCACCTGTGTGTGCTTTCTCACTGTCAAATAAATAAATAAAATTTTTTAAAAATAAAAAATAGTAGCTTTATAGTGAAGAAACCACCATACATTACCTTAGCCAAGTAAGTAAGGAGAACATCACTAGAATTAAGACATATGGACATCTTGTGCCCTCTGATGTGCTCTAAGAAGGCAAACCTTCTGTTATGTCCTTTCTCAAACTACACAACCCCAATTTAATCATGAGACAACATCAGAGAAAGCCCAGTTGTGGGGCTTCCTACAAAATCACTGACTCTTCAAAAGTATCCAGATCATGAATTACAAGGAAAGACTGAGAAACTATGACAGATCAGAGGAGATTAAGGGGTCATGACAGTAAAATGCAACATGGGATCTTCTCTTCAATTGAGGACAGACAAAAGACATTAGATGAAAAAACAGAAAATCCAAATAAAGTCTGTAATTTACTTAATAGTATTATCCCAATGTTACTTTCTTAGTTTTGATCACTGTATTATGGTTATATAGGATGTTAACATAAGAGGAAGCTAGGAAAAAGTTATATGGAAAATCCATACTATTTTTGCAACTCTAGGGAGCTAAAATTCTTTTAAAATAAAAATGTCTTTAAAGAGGGCAATGCTCTTTGTCAACGTGACTCCCAAGTACATGAGAGTCAACATTTAGTAACTCTTTCAGCAGTAATGTTAGGTCTATTGGATTTAATTTTTGCGGGGGGCTTCTTTTTGAAAAGACCATCTCTGGAAGGGTGGGAAGTGATATCTTCTCTGGGAGGATTTAACTTTATTTCAACTTTCCCAGGAGCAGCCCTGCCCTCTCTCTACTTACATATTTGTACTCAGCACTAAGAATGTACCAAACATGTCCCTCAGCAAGTCCACAAGAAGCACTTTGAGGTGGAAAAAAGATAAAGATTCAAATCCTTTTTTTTTTTTCTGCATTAGAAACATTGTAATGCTAGTCTTATTGATGTAAAGGTCTTTGATCTTCATTAATCCTATAAATGGTCACTAGGATTTGTGTATTTTTATTTGAAAAAAGATTACGCAACAAAGATCTCTTAAATACTTGGAGTCAGGGGGCGTCTGGGTAGCTCAGTCAGTTAAGTGTCTGCCTTCCTCTCAGGTCATGATCCCAGTGTCCTCAGATTGAGCCCATGCCTTGGACTCCCTGCTCAGCGGGGGAGTCTGCTTGTCTCTTTCCTTCTGCCCCTCCCCCCTCCTCATGCACACACACTGTCTCTCTCTCCCTCTGAAATAAATTAATTAAATATTTTTAAAAATTGACATCAGATCCAAACCTACCACTCTACATTTTGCTTTAAAAATCTTATTTCAGAACTTATATATCTGACAAGATGTCACTACCTTTTAACTCTGAAAATATGGGAGTCAAATTGGAATTTGAAACTCCCACTTCATCAAAATAGCACCTGCTTCTATTTTTGAAATTCTTTTTTCATAATTTGAAGGGCAGTGATTCAGTCATTGTATTCTTAGGAGAGATAATCAAATTTCAGCTTTGCTTCCTCCTGCCTCCTTCTCTTCCATCTCTGCTAGAGAAGTCTCCTAGGGTAGAACAAGCCATATAATTTCACAAAAAAGACTATGACATTGATATGCAATAAAAATTTTGTTTTCTGCTATAAAGAAATGAAGCCAAGCATTGATTCATCCCACCAGTCCAGGTAGAGCCCTGAAATTAGATGGCAGAAACTGCGATTCATCTGCATAAAACAGTTTTCTTTTCCCTCCTCTTCTGATAAAGAGAAACTCCCTCTCCTATGGCAAACAGGAAACCAATCGCCCTGTTCAGGGACGAGAAGGTCAGTCATCAAACCTTGGCCAGTTAGGGTCATTGCCAGTACTTGAGCTGCACTTTTTCACTGTGAGGTTATTGAATCTTGAAAGCAGAATGTCTCCCTGAAGCCGTGCAGAACACCATCTCTTCTACCAGAGGAAGACAAATTTCAGAAATTAAAGACAGTGCAGGGTGAAGCAGAATTGAGACATGGAAAGAAAGAGGAGATTGGGGGTGGTGAGGGATGAAGGAAGAATGAAAGATGAGAGAAAGTTAGAGACGGTGAGGCAGAAAGAGAGCTGGGCACCGTTTCTGTGGACATTGACACCAGAGCCCTCCGTCTCTGTAATCTGCACTCTTCTGGGCTCTTCAGTTAACAGGTGTAGGTGGTCCTGTTTTTTCTTTAGCTCCATGAAGTCATCATTCTGCCACTGTGAGAAATAATCCTTATATTTGTCAGTTATACCTTAATAACACTGGAAGCTAGGGGGGAATATGGTTTACAATTTTTAGTAAGAAAATTAAAATTGGCATTCATGCTAAATACATATAATCAGAAGATTTTATTTATTTGAGAGAGGGAGCATGAGCAGGGCGGCGGGGGGGGGGGGGGACAAGCAGACTCCCTGCTGAGCAGGGAGCCCCACACGGGACTCAATCCGAGAACCTTGAGATCATGCCCTGAGCCAAAGTCATATGCTTAACTGACTGAGTCACCCAGACATCCCTTTCTACTTTAAATAAACATCCTGATGAGCATCATCACTTTATGTATCTAATCAGATAAAAGAAGCAGCTAAGCTCTGTAACAGCCTTCCGTGCCTTGACATCTGAACATGACTTTGTCAGTGCAGAAGATGGGCTTGCAAAATCAAAATTGGAACTCAGGGTGCCTGGGTGGCTCAGTTGGTTAAGCGTCCAACTGTTGGTTTCGACTTGGGTCCTGATCTCAGGGTCATGGGATTGAGTCCCGCGTGGGAAATCCATGCTCAGCAGCAAGTCTCTTGAAATTCTCTCTCTCCCTCTGCCTCTCCTCCATGCTCTCTCTCAAATAAATAAATGAATAAAACCTTTTTTAAAAAAATTGGAACTCAGTTATAATCCTTCTCTCTAGGACTTGTGTTACAGAAGAGTTCCAGAGAAGTGAAGTTGACTTTGATGCTAGTTTCTCCTCAGTGTCCTCCCTCCCCCACCCCTGATAAAAACAGTTTCTCCCTACTCACATGCAAGGGAGAGAAAAGTGAGCTGATAAGTTTTATTAATGTGTAAAGGTTATTGAACTTACATTTTACTCTTCCTAGTTATATAGCTATATTTCATATGGGTTAACATCAATTTGTAATCTGAAGACATGGTTGTCTAATAGTGAAATTATAAGGACTGTAGCATGTGGAGGAGAATGACACTTTGTGTCAAAGAAATTATCTTTTTATTTACATAAGGAGCTATAAAAGTGACATTTTAGATATTAGAAGCTTGAGCATCTCTTTACGTTATTGAATATCCAGATATGTGGTCATCCAAGAGATCAACTCCTTCTTTGTCTCCTAGGGTAGAACAAGCCATATAATTTCACAAAAATAACTTACAATTATTTCTGCCAAGTTCTTTCAAAATCCAGACACATTAATGTCCCAATTCCCCTTGACTTACTACCCTGAGACTTTCACCAGCAGACCGTTCCTTACTCTCTGGATGCATACGAGATCAGAAAACGAATGTTCAAGCCTTAAATCTGAACTGTTCTTAATTAAAACAAAATCATGTTTATGATTTCTGTTCATGCAAGTCACAAGTCACACCAGCAGGACACTACGCAAATGGCTGATTTACACAACTGAATAATCAAAACATCTGCAAATAAAAAGAACATTGGCAGGAGAGGATTTCTGGGGAAGGTGAAGAAGAATCCAGATAATCTTCGGATGTATTTCGAAATCAGGCACTTTTCAGTGGAGACACCCCGCCCCCTTCCAGATGCTCTCCCCTCTGCTTGATCTCTCTTTTGTTCTTCATCCCCTCCATTCTCTGTTCTTTTTTCACGTTTCCTTCTATCATCCCAGTTTCCCATCTCCTTCAATTAATTATTCGGGTAGTGTTTGCTGGAAAGCTAATCGATTCCAGGCACTGAGCTGAACACTAGGGATTAAAGGAACGGCAGAGAGCCCGTGATAGCAGTTTTCTAATGCTCAGTTAACAAATGGCTACAAATGTAGGAGTTAAACCAAAACCCATCCATCCGCTGGGCCGGGCTGGAATCTCTGTTCACGGTCTGACACAGCCAAAATCAAGGCTTCAGCCAGGCTGGAGAGAGTCTCAGGTGGAGGCTCTGAGGACAAACCCATTTCCACGTGCATTCTTGTTGTTGGCAGGATTCCGTCTCTTGCAATTATGGGACAGAGTCCAGGTTTCTGTGCTGCCTGTCATCCAGGGCCTCTCTCACTTCTTAAAGCCACCTGCTTACCTGTTCGCTTGGCCGTTTCCTTTCCCAAGCCAGCGACCATGCGTCCATGCCTTTTCTCTCTGCCTTCAGCCACCAGCAGAGAAAACTCTACTTTTAAGGGTTTATGGGATTATACTGAGCCTGTTCAAATAATACAGATTAATTTTCCTATATAAAAACATAATCTCAGGAGCGATGGCTCCTGATTCACAGATACTCCCAGATCCCAGGGTCTTGGGCAAGACATTTATGGGGTCCCTTGCAGACATTCTCCATACTACACCTGCCATTGCGATCTAGTGAGGACACATGAATAGCATTACAATGATATGTGCTTGGTACATACCATAGGACATTACTCAGTTGTAGAAAGGATGGAAAATGTGATACATGTTACAACATGGGTAAACCTTGAAAGCATTAGGTAAGTGAAACAAGCCAGACACAAAAGGACAGAGATCGTAGGATCCTACTTGTATGACACACTGAGAATACACAAATTCATAGAGATAGAAGGTAGAATAGAGGTTGCTGGGGAAGGGGGAAAAGGAGGAGTTCTTGTTTAATGAGAACAGAGTTTCTGTTTCAGATGATGAAAATGCTCTGGAAAGGCATATTGGCAATGACTGCACAGCATTGTTTTGTTTTGTTTTAAAGATTTTATTTATTTGACAGCTAGAGATCACAAGTAGGCAGAGAGGCAGGCAGAGAGAGAGAAAGAGAGGAGGAAGCAGGCTCCCCACTGAGCAGAGAGCCCGATGTGGGGCTCGATCCCAGGACCCCGAGATCAAGACCTGAGCTGAAGGCAGAGGCCTAACCCACTGAGCCACCCAGGTGCCCCGGCACGGCATTGTTAATGATGGACTTACTGGCCCGGAATTGTAATAACGAAACATGGTTTAAATGGTAAGTGTCACGTTATGCCTGTTCTACCACAATCAAAGAAATTAAAATGTTGAAAAAATGAGAGCAGGAGCATAAGAAAAGAACAGCATAAGCTGCCTTTTGGAAGATCAAAGTGTCAGATGGCGCAGGAGATAAGATCAAAGTGTGGGCACGGAGGAGGGTATGGGTCTTGCGGTGGGGATGGGTGGTGGCATAATTTCAGTTCTCTTTTTGGTCATCTCAAGCCTAGAGTTATTTGTTCCTTTTGGCCAGATATGAAAGGCCTGACTTTCTCATCCAGGCTGCCTGGAAAGCAAGCTTCATTTACCAACCACTGGCAGTCCTAGAACTTTGAGTGTTGGTGGTAGAGGTGTATGTGAGTAGATGATGTTTGTTACGTGTCATGCTGGTGACCCCAAGTTCACCTGGTGTCTAGGAAATCCAAGACAGAAGGAGGCATAGGAACTGAAACTACTCAGTGCTAGAAACTACTCCTGGATTACCGAGCCTTATGAGATCTCCACTGGTTGGATGCTATTGTCCCCAGTTTTACCAAGCATATAATGGAGATTCTGAGAGTTTAGATAATTTTTTCCATGTCTGGTAGTTAGGAAGGCAAAGCCCCTTCCCACAGCAGGGTCTGTAGTATGTTGTTCCATCTATCTCAAGTATCTTCTTTCTCAAAACTATCACCACCACCCCGTGCCCCCCCCACTTGCATTTAACTTTAACTTTCTACATCTAACTCCTACTCAGTGTGAAGCAGAACTGCCATGTTCAGCTTCATAGATTCTGCCCTGCCTAAGACCCAGGAGCTCTGAGGTGCCTGAATGGCTCTGTGGGTTAAAACCTCTGCCTTCGGCTTGGGTCATGGTCCTGGGGTCCTGGGATCGAGCCCCTCATCAGGCTCTCTGCTAAGCGGGGAGCCTGCTTCCTCCTCTCTCTCTCTCTCTCCCTGCCTTTCTGCCTGCTTGTAGATCTCTGTCTGTCAAATAAATGAATAAAATCTTTAAAAAAAAAAAAAAAAAGACCCAGGAGCTCTCTTCACATAGATTTCAATGGAAAAGATGCCCCCCGGGGTTTGTACAGTGCCCAACCCAAACAGACATACATGGCCAACTTCTCTTAAGGTTTTGGCTTAAACATTACTTCCTTGGGGGGAGGGGGGCTACTGTATATCTCCACTCATATTGCACCTATATTCTCCTCCAAAAGCATCTTTTACCAGTCTACTTACATCATTATCTGCCTGTTAGTGTTTGAGATCTGACTTCCCTATTAAACTGTAAGTTCAATCAAGGGAAGACTCTTATCTGCCTTGAATCTTGAACAAATGAATGATTTATGTGAGTTCAAAGCAAAGCTTTTTCAATTGTAACTTACTGGTTTCTGTGTTGAAAATACAGAAGGATGCAGAGCTCAAAGAATCACATACCAGCTCTCTAAACCCCCATTTGGGATTATTCATTTTTGTCCATACCATGTTAGAGTAACATTCTTTGCAACTTGACTAAATATGTTGATCATAATATGCCTTAAAACATGACTATATCTCCTGCCCATAGGGTACTCTACAGAACCCCTTTTGTACCATGTGACCGTGGGACTGAACAACATACCCTCAAAATTCATATCTACCTGGCACTTGAGAATGTGACCTTATTTGGGAATAGGGTCTTTGTAGGTATCACTCCTTAAGTCAAGGTCGTACAGGATTAAGTTATAGGCCCCAAGATTCAATGACTGGTGTCTTTCCAGGAGTTTCCAAGGAGGGAGAGTTACAGACACAGGGACAGAGTGGACATAGGAAAGAGGGCCTGTGGCAGAGGCAGCAGAGATGGGAGGGATGCGGCCGCAAGCCAAACAACACCAATGACACCCAGCCACCCCAGAAGCTAGGAAGTGGCCAGGAAACATTCCTCCCTAGAGCCTTCCAAAGCAGAATGGCCCCATAGACACTGATTTCAGACCTTGAGATTCCACAGCTATGAACAGGATAATGTCTGAAACCATTTAGTTTCTGGGACTTTGTCACAACACTCTTAGGAAACTAGTAAAATGACCTTTCCTGTAACTGCTTAGGGTTGGGATAATGTCAGGTGCTCTAACAAAGAAACCTCAAATTTTCAGTGGAAAATAGACTTCTTAATAGAACTTACTAATAGAAGTTTGAGACTCCCTAGTGACAGGGTACTGGAGATGTTTCAGGAAATTGGTGGCTATCCTCCACATGGTGGTTTGGTGATCTGGATTCTTTTTTATCTCATGTCTGCACTGTTGTCTATGGAAAAAGAAAGGGAGAATATAGATCACATACCTATTTTTTAGTTGCCTAAAGGGACACAAATTTCTGCCCACATTCTGTTGGCAAGAATGGTTACATGGCTCTAGTAGATAAAAGAGTCAACGCAGGTGCTTCTGAAGGACAATTGTATCTCGTGGGAAGGGAACACACATTTGGAGGATAGTTTGCCATCCCTGCTGTGTTGTCCTCCCAACCTCAGCTGATGTGGCCATTCTGAGCAGTGACCTCATACTTGGCCTAAAGCCATGAGCTTGATTCATCAGCTTTTAATACTTAGGAATTTTGTTTTAGAACCTCAGAGAGAATCCAGCCCTTAGCAGAGGAGCTAAAGCTGAAAGGATAGACTCATAGCTATAGATGGTGTTAGGGCCATGAACAACTCTGAGAAACTTAAGTTACTGGGAAGAATAATCAGGAACCTTAATGAGTATTCCACTTAACAGAAAGAGGGTAAGTAACTATTGGACATCCAAAAGTAGCTAGGTGATGTTAATAGAAGAACATCGAAGTGAAACCCCTCAAAAGCTTTCTGCTAGAGCCCTTACAGTAGGTATGGATCAGGTGTCAGGTCCTCTAAGACTCCACTACATTTCCTGTTTCTGGAATCCTCTGCCATCCCTGCTGCCATTGTTACACACATGTGCTTACAGTATCCAACCCCTACCCCACCTCCCAGCCATCCACATACACTTAACACCTGTGATCATTTGAGTAGTTATTTCTTGAGATCCAAAGGCTGTCACAAGAACAGCCATCTCATATGTCTTATTATCTGCATATCAGAGAGAAAGAAAGCAAATTAACTCGTGGAAGATCTATAGCAAGAACACCACGGAACTCTGACTCAGAGGCCCATTCCTTGCTTTGCTGGGCCATTCTGCTCCCATGGACAAGCTCTATGGTCAACTAGAGCTCATGCTGTAATATTCAGGGTTCGCTGCAGACAGGAGGATCCATTCTAGCTACGTTAAGCAGAAAAATATTTGTTACAGGGTATTGGTAGCGAACAAGACTGGCAGGAGGAAAGCCATGGTCGGATACACCCAAGAGATATGATGAAACATTCCGTGAGGTTGTAGCAAAACCCACATATGCTTAGCATCTATGATGTGGGCAACTGATGGGAAAACTCTTCATGGCAGTTGTCCCGGAAGAACGAAACTTCACTGCTATGGTGCTTGTCTGAAAAGCCAGTTCCCTCATAGATAGATACCTCTTCACATTTCTCTCTTCTGCTATCAGGTTTGTTTCTCAGCAGCACCTAGCTCACAAACCGAAACCTAGTTGCAAGGGATCCTGGGAAATCGAGTTTTTAGCCCTGTAGTATTTATAGTACAGGAGGGCAGGTGGAAGGGGATCTGAAAGAGTATTGAATATGCCATTCTCCAGAGGTTGCCATACATAGCAACTCCTGGAAACTGACCTACCAGGAAAGAATTCCTGTTACACTCAACCACAGTGTGTGGTAGGAGTGCTACTCTCTGCGGTGGTGAGTGGAAGCACTCTCCATGCTTCCTCCAGGACGACAGTGACAGAGTGAAAGAGTAGACCAGGTCTTCTGAGCTTTGCATAGCCACCAATCTGAAGGACTTTGACTGTAATGTCATTCTACCTACCATCCTTTGGGGTTAGACAGAACAATTTCACCAGCACTAATTATCAAATGTCTGGAGGTTGTTGCAGAAGTTTTAAAATTACTTGATATTTAATTCTAGGTCTCCTTTGAATGTCAGGAGGCAGTATTCACAAGCAAAGAATAATAAGATACTCAGCTTAAAAAATGTTGGAGTAGGTGAAGGGAAGATGGTGGCAGAGTAGGGGGACCCTAGGCTCACCTCATCCCACAAATACAACTCAGTAACTATCAAATCACCCTACCTGCCCCAGAAATCGATCCGAGAACTGGCAGAACAAACTCCAGGACTGAAGGGAGAGAAGAGGCCACATCAAAGAAGGTTATCTCAATGCTTCAAAAATAATTACCTCGTTAAAAAAATGTCATGACTCTTTTTTTTGAAGTTTTTTTTTTTTTTTAATTTTACAATCACTGGCATTAAAGAATAGGAGAGGAGAGAGGACAGACAGAAAAACTGAAAGGAAACTTTACTAAGTCTCTTAATGAAAAGTCTGGATGAAAAATAGGAATTGCTATTTACGAGTAGTAGAGTCAACTCTGATTTTTCAAGCTCAAAGGAAGAGCATTAGTAAATTGAGGAAACTAAAAACTATAGCAGATAATTCCCTCAGAGCCTTCCTCAAGTGTGTTCAATCTCAAAGGCAAAGATTACATAATCCACCCTACATGCCACCACCAAAATCGTCTCCCTAACACATTTCTTTACTCATGTCACTCTCCAGTTCTGAATCCCAAGCAGTTCTCTCATTTAAAAAATAATGAATTTCTAACAGTTGGGGTCCTCCCTATTCTGGGACCAAGCTAGTTTTCCACTTTATATAAATTTTATATTTTGTGGTGAACCTGAACTCTGCTTCTCCCCCCAGTTGCATGGCAATTACCCACCTCTGTATGTTTGTTTATGCTGCTTTCTCTGTTGAAATTATCTCTGACTCTCACAGTTCTATTTTTTTCCACGAGGTCCACACTCCTATCACCAGTCTCGTCTGTAAGCCTTCCTGGACCACCCACCCTAACCAGGAGTAACCTCCGCATTTCTAACAGCCTCAAGATCTCCATTACAGCATTTTCGCATGTTCTCTTATGTTACTCTTTTTGATATCTATGGTTTTTTAGCTCTTGCTTCAACTTCTTCCCAAGCTCTCAGGGTCAGGGACTATATCTGATTCATCTGCATATCCTGCAGAGTTCCCTGTCCAATGATCCGCACACAGTAGGGATTCAATACATATTAGCTGTGTGCGTGCCCCTTTGTATGAACGAATCAGGAAGATTTAGAGAAAAGAGTTATGGTGCTCATAATTCAAATGTAGGCAATCAAACTGACCCTATTGAACTGTAGCTTCAAAATATTTTTCTAGAATGTGTACTGTAACATCTCTCTGTTCGTAAAGAAATCAATCCCTGATCCTAATTTTCAGTGTTTTGCTATGCTCTGCATCTAACAGCACAGTAGGGATCTGTGTCAGAGGAAATGATGGCTCTCTAGTTACACACAACTTACACAGGATTTTGCACAATCGTTTGCTATTTGTCAATGCTAACCTGCTTCTCGGCAAAAAAAAAAAAAGCCACATCAGATGAACTATGGTTTCCTTGTCTTTCTCAGAGCAGCAGTAATCCGGGCCACATCTAGTTAGAGGATAGAGTTGTTAACCATCATCAACAGATCAACAGGAGACTTAGCCTCGACATGGAAACACATAGGCAGCTCTTCAGCGGGAGGCTGAACTATCTGGGTTCCTTGGTGTCACATTCATTTTGTGCCCCTCTGGGGCACTGCTGGAAGCAAAGTGAAGTTATTGGGGCCCTCGAGATACAGTAAATTGACTCCTAGGAGAAACTCCTTCAATGTCAGGCAATGGGATATGTGTGCTATGAAATTTTTAAAATATATATGTGTATATGGTTGTAAATCAAGGTGCATTCTTAGGTAGATTGAAGTCTGCTCACGGATCTGCTCTTCTCCCCACAAAAGATGTTGAGCTTTGTTTGTTTTTCTCCCTGGAGGAGTAGCACCTTAAGATGCCACATAATTCCAAGTGATATCAGAAAGTAATCTCCTCTGTTCCCTCATGAGGTTCAAGAGCTAATCCCTGGGGGACAGGGGAAGAATTTTGCTATTTATCAGCTGCCTTGTTTAAACACTTCACAAGTGAATTATTGCAATCTGCATGAGGGACTCAAAATAACAGCTCTCTGTAAACACTGACCATGATTCAATCATTGAAGAAGAGGACAGGAAAATATGACTTGTGTAAAATGGCAGTCCTTTTCTTGAAGTCAAGAAGAGATTCATAAAATCACTAAATTCTGCCACAGGTCACTATATTAAAAGTGAAAAACTTGATCAAAGAAGGGACACAGATAAATGGAAGCCATGGGCATGTATTATTTTGACCAGTAGGTTTGACAGATTTTAATAGGATTAGATGGTTGAGATTTCTTATATTCAGGAGGTCTCTTTGAACAGAGAACTGAAAATGTTCCCTTGTCATTCTTAGATACTTTTTGTCACTGCCTTTATTCTTTATATCCAAGATGAACCTAAAGTACAACTTAAAATACTCCTTAGTGAGACTGTTCCGGTTGTCTATTGTTCTATCCTAGGTAGAGGGAATCAAATTGGCTTCTACCTGCCCAATAGAAAAAAAATAAAAATAAAAAGGAAAAAATCCAGTCTTTCAGTGCCATGAGAGGAAAGAAAAAGAAAAAAAAATACCATAAAAACATGATACTCATGATAACCTGTCTTGGAAATATTACCTGGTAGTCAATGAAGAAAGACATGCAAAAAGTGCCAGTTTTTTTCCTCACCAAATCCTAGGAGGAGAGAAAATAGTATATTCAAACAATAAAACAATAACACATTTGTAGTAATACTGGAAGTCTTTAGAGATTTCTAAAAACAACATTGCTTATTGAATATTATGTATGTATCAGATACTACCCTAGATAGTTTCTGTAAATTGTCACTCATAATAACCACCAACTGGTAATAAGTATTACTATACTGCTATTTTCACTTTACAGAAGAGGAAACTATTGTTGTGTAAAGATCAGAAATATATATCCAAAGCATTACAGCTAGCAATTGGTGGTACTGGCTTCAAATCCAGATCCATGAGGGTAAAACCTATATTCTCTCCCTCATATTATAATGATTCCCAACATACTGGGCCCAGCATCAGAGAAACAGTCTAGAATGTATCTTAGCAGTACTCTGCAGAGCTATGTGTTATAGAAGGACATTTCTAAACATGGTCTCCAGTTTTGTTTGAGATTTGGAATTGAAGAACCATGCTGATATGAGCAAATGAAAAACTGTATGTACTTGACTTATATACAAATTAAATTAATGAATAGGCAGGTGTTATCAGTCAGAAGATTTCCTACCATTATCCTACCCCCAAGGAAATACACACTTTTCCTTTTCAGGCTATCCTTTGTTTCTCTGTCTCAGCACTGATCTCTTAGTTCTCTGCATGTCTCACCTTCTCTTGTTGCTGTTGTCTAGTTGTATGGGGCATAAATTGTATGTACTCCACTCGGAAAGGTACAACCTCATTTTCCTATTCCTCTTTCTGCAGCATTGCACACCTCTCATTCTTTTACAGTTTTTGTTTTGTGTTTTTTGTTTTGTTTTTGGTGGGCAGCAAAGCACGGTTATTAAGCAACAGCAAAGTGATAGTACAAAGCTCCCAAGGAGGGAGGGGAACCAAGAGCGTTGTCCAGTGTATTCCTTTTTCTCTTCCTCTTAGCCACTGGTGACTCTATCAACCCTGAAACTCAAGCATCATTGGGAATTTCTCATGTGTCTCTGGATCCATTCTGTCATCATTTAGAAGAAAAATGGTATTTTTCTAAAATGTAGAGGCACCATGTTTGGAGTCTTCTGTCTTCCTGGATTAATCACTTTTTTTGACCATGTTCTCCCATCCAAGTACTAACCAGAACTGACGCTGCTTAGCTTCCGAGATCAGACGAGATTGGGCATGTTCAGGGTGGTTTAGCCATAGACTTGACCATGTTCTCTATTCTGACTTGCCCTTTATTAACAGGTGAATTTGTTTTTGGCCACATCTTGTCTCCATTAACCCTTACTCATACCGCAATTCATTCTGGTTCCTTCATCTTGAAATTTCCTATTTCTTATCTCCCTCCACCATCTTGGCTTTCTCTCTCACATAGACTGTCTTTCAAACTATCCCATTATCTGTTTGCCCATATGTGATCCTACTTCTGCCAAACAGAAGTACATTCATAGCTTCATGTGATCTGGACAGAACAATTTTTAACATATCAATATCACTATGCCACAAAGAATTTTTCTAATAGTCCAGTGAAAAATCTATAACCATTTTTTTTTCTTTTTTTAATCCATAGACTTTGGTGTTGCCCAGAGCCTTTTCTGGAAGAATCCCTGATGTTGAATCTGATCATAGATCAGGCCCCCAGTGACCAACACTTTGGCTTCCTGACTGGGCAGCATATTGTATACCTGTCAACTAAATCATCTTCCAACAGCCCATAACCAGGTTGGCTTGTTTCAATAAAGGGCACTAGGTAAGGATAACAGTCTTCCTCTTTCCTTTACCTTCCCTTTCCTACTCCCTCCTGCCCTTGCTTTATACACAATCTGTGTGATCCATAAAATATCTACTATTTACCCCATTGCGTTATGTGTCCCTTTTTACGTGTAAGTTTTATGTGCCAACCAGATAGAAGACTCTTGCAAAGCAGAATGCTCATCCTATAATCTGTATGCCTCCAACAGTATCTAGCACAATAAGCAATAGATTCTCAAAAACTGTTCTTTAATTTTCATTTGCTCCCCAGATGCTCCTGAATTATATATAGCATTATTAGGTACTTTTGATAATTTAAAGAGGAAGAGACTCTGCCCAACCTAAAGCCTTTTTTCATAAAATGGAATTTATTTTAAGGAAAAGAAAAACAAAGATATGTCTGGAAACTTTGGCTGAGGAGAAATGGTATTTAAACTTCATCTCTTGGCCCCAATACTGGCACCACGCTAATATTTAGTTTCTGGAACTCTTTAGTTCATGTGGGTTCCAATTACTCTGACTCTATTTTATCAAAAATGTAACTTCCCTTGCAGGATCAAGCAGAACAGACAATATTTACGTGTCATTTTCCTAATTAGTTTCCCAAGCAATAGTCACTCCAGTTAAAAATTGTCATTGCCACATCTTAGAAAACAAAGATCATGTGGAACTAAAACTATATAAACACCAAAGTGATCATAAAATGCACATTTTATGTATATACAATACATTTAACAAATATTAAGGGCTTTTGGGATACTTGGGTGGTATAGTCAGTTAAGCATCTGACTTTTGGTTTCAGCCCAGGTCATGATCTCAGGGTTGTGGGATCAAGCTCCCCATCAGGCTTCATGCTCAGCAGGGAGTCTGCTTAAAATTCTCTCCCTCTGCCCCCTCCCCATGCTCCAGCACTCTCTCTCTCTCAAAAATAATAATAATAATAATAATAATAATAATAATAATAAAACTGTTAAAATTTTTTTAATTAAAAAAAAAAACACATGTATTAAGGGCTTTGGTCCTAATGTTTGTGTCTCCCTAAAATTCACGTGTTAGAATCCTTCTACCCAATTTGATGTTAGAAGGTGGGGCTTTAGAGGTGACTAGGTCACAGGGATGGAGCCCTCACAAGCGGGATTAGTGTTTGTATAAAAGAGACCCTAGAAGGCTCCCAGGCCCCCTTCTACTACGTGGAGATACTAGAAGTCTGCAACAATGAAGAGGATCCTCACTGACCATGCTGGCTCCTTGATCATGAACTTCCAGCCTCCAGAACTGGAAATAAATTTCTGTTCCTTATAAGCCACACAGTCTGTGACAGTTTGTTAGAGCAGCCCCAAAAGACTCTGTTGTCATTTTAACCTATCATGACCAAACTTCAGTCTGTTCACCAAATAAGTCAGGTACCTCAGTGTTATAATTTCAAGTTAGCTAAAGTCTATAAAATTAGCTAGATTTGAGGTTGTATGTAGTTTTTTTTTTTTAATTTTGAATGTGTCCCCTTTAATAACTTTTAATTTCATTAGCTGCTCCATCCTCTGTAATTAAGAATCAATATTATAAATTTCCATACTTTGTATCATGCACTGTATGTCCCCACCCACCTAATGGAAGGTATTGCTCATTAGCCTTAAAATAATTGTTTTCAATAACAGAAAATGTCCTTTCTCCCCTCCTGTCAAGGTTAATGATTATAACATGGGAAATATATCTTTGCAGTTTTCCTCTTCTTGGAAGTTTTCTATATTTAACGTCTCAAGAGTTTCTTTAAAATAAGTATGCTGGGACGCCTGGGTGGCTCAGTTGGTTAAGCAGCTGCCTTTGGCTCAGGTCATGATCCCGGCGTGCTGGGATCGAGTCCCACATCAGGCTCCTTGCTTGGCGGGGAGCCTGCTTCTCCCTCTGCCTCTGCCTGTCATTCTGTCTGCCTGTGCTCGCTCTCTCCCCCTTTCTCTCTCTGATAAATAAATAAAATCTTTAAAAAAAAAATAAAATAAAATAAAATAAGTATGCTATGGGCTTATTTTCTGGATGTATATAATTTACATCAAGTGTCCAATTAACAGTTTTTCCTGACTTTTTCCACTCAAATGGACCTTGCAATCAGCACTTAAAGCACATTGTATCTAGCCTCTTTCAGTGCATTAATTTAGTGTGTGTAATTTCATTTCTTAAATTCCAATAAGCCTTCATTTAAAATTCTTTAATATCTTGGGCTCACGGTATTAAGCAAATTTCTCCCAGCATATGTAATCCCAATATTATACCCTGAAAATATTAGTTTCTTATGGGTGAATGAATCTATTCTATCATCATATTAATTGATGAATGTCCATCCCATTTATTTAGTGAACTACTAATTATTGATCATCTCCTATGGACTATGTACTGTGCTAGATATTGAGCACACCGAGGTGCAAAAGAGACAGGCAGCAATCTGTAAAGTGCCACAAAAATAAGAAACTCAGGAAGTAGAAAGGAGGGACATCTAACTTAACCTGGTGTGGGAGCCAGCTGGGAAGAGGGGAGAGTAGGGTGTTGGTTAAGAGAATATTTTCTTAGAGGAAAAACCCACGCTAAAATCTGTAGATTAAGCAGGAATTATCCTGAGAAATGGAGAAAGGAGGTAATAATAGTTAACACTGACAGTGCCTCATCTGGGCCCCATACTGTTCTGTACAGATAACAACTCACTGAATGTTCCAAATAAATGGGCGATACAGGTACTTTGAAAATATAGAGACAAGGAAGCTGCAGAATACCAAGGTTAAATTATACTTGAGGTCACACAGCTGCCAAATGCAGAGTTTTGAGTTCAAGTCCAAGCATCTGAGCCCTGCCTATAGTGTCTTTTCTAGCAGAGGTAACACAGCCCCAAAGGCAGCAGTAAGAATAGAACCTACATTTGTTGAGCATTTTATCAAGTCCTAAGCATGTTATCCCTCATATTATGCTATGAATTAAGTGTTATTTGCCTTGTTGTTGCAGACATAGATTCAAAAGCTTAAAAATGTTGAGTGACCACAATGAGAGACTGACTACTCTATACACAGCAGGATGGCTATAAGAACAAACAGAAAGTTCCAAGTGTTGATAAGGATGTGGGGAAATTGGAACCCTCGTACATTGTTTTTGGGAATATAAAATGCTGCAGCCACTGTGGGAAACAGTTCAGTGGTTCCTCAGTAAGTTAAGCACAGAATCACCCTATGACCCTGCCGTTTCACTCTTGGGTGTGCACCCAAATGAACTCAATAGGGGTGTTCAAACAAAATATTACACATGAACATTAATAGCAGCACTATCCACAAGAACTAAGGGGTGGAAACAACCCAAATGTCTGTCCACTGAGGAATGGATAAACAAAATGTGGTATATCCATACAATGGAACATTATTCAGCCGCAAAAAGGAATGACATACTGATACATGCTACAAGGTGGGTGAATCCTGAAAACAGAGTGCCAGGTAAAAGGAGCCAGTCACAAAAGGTGACATATCGAATGATTCCATTTATATGAAATACCCAAAGTTGGTAAATCTGTAGAGACAGAAAACAGATGAGTTGTTGCCAAGGACTGCAGGGAGGGGGAATGAGAAATTCTTGCTTAGTGAGTCAACATTTCCTTTTTGTGGTGATGAACATGTCTGGAACCAGCTAGTGGTGACGGTTGTATCACATTATGAAGGTGCTAAATGTTACTAATGGGAGATCTTATGTTACTTATATTTTACCAAAATAGTTTAAAAGGAAAAAAGATGGTTAAAAAGAAAAGAAAAGAAAAAAAGTTGAGTAAGTTGCTCAGGGCCATACACACAACACATCAAGGAAAAGCTGCTTTTGAAATCAGGTAGGGAAGACATCGCAAGAGTTCCAAATTGTCTGATGTGACTGCAGTGAGTTGTGAGTGTCAAAGAGCAAAGGAAGGGCAAAGGATGGGGCAGGAGGAGGGATCAGAGTCCCTAGGGTGAAGACACCTTGCAAGGTTGGCAGAGACAAGGCTAGAGACAGACACAGGCATGGGGCCCCTCTGGAGGAGAGAAGGGTCATCAACCCATCACTTCCATCAGGATCTTCCCCTGGGACCCAGTGATAGGCTTCTCCCTGTATGGACCGTGTCCTCGGGGTTTTTGGATTGAGAATATGACCTCCAAAACACAATAGACATAGCAGCTGCTCTGTAGCCATCTGCCACTTCTACCCGCACAATAAAATTAGAAATGCTCACTTCTGCACTTCAGATACCTCTTCTGTGGAATGAGGATAACAATGATAGTTCCTATTTCATAGATTTGCCTAAAGACCAAATGAGTTGATAGATGTTAAGTCCTTGGCTATTGTGCCTGGCAGAGTCTACTCTTGTTTTGTTATTATTACCTTGATCATTCCTATAAAGTGAGCTTGAGATCTTTTCATGTTCATTACATAGGATAAAACTGGACACTGTCTTATCTGGAATGTTCCCCAGGCACACTACATTTTGCTAACCTGGGACTGATCACTGAAACCTGACCTCCTGGGAAATAGTGTTATCTACCATTTCATATGGTTTTTTACAACTACAATATAAATTTCCTTCCTGGTTACTTTGATAACCAGGAAAGAAATGTTCTTCTCAGGTTAGTTTATACTTGTCAACATATAATTTAGTGGCACTAATTAGGAGACTCCTAATAAATGTTTAATGTAAATAAAATAAAATAATAAACTATACCAAATAATTCAGGTAGAAAATGGTTTTTCAGGCTTTCCAGCAAAAACCTATGCTTTTTGCCATTACTTGTTGTGTAAACATTGAGATCTTTCCTACAAACACACCGTGAACAAGGACAAAGGCAATGAAATGTTGATCATTTTCCTTCTGCAACTGTCCGTCATGTTTTAGGATTTCCTGCCCCAGGATCCACTAATTGGCTATGGCTCACACATCCTCACGTAAAACATGTATCAGTAAAATGCAAAAAGGAGCCCTCTTCACTGTAACCAGGATCCAGGAAATGAAAATTCAAGTCTTGACATGTGAGCCTGTTTACTAATGGCAACAGTGTGATAAGCAGTTCGTCAATCCTATTTATCAGATTGTGAAATAAGCCAAAATCACCGTAGGCAAGTAACAGTAGAAATAGACTTTTAGAAAAACAAGGAGGTGTTTGTGCTTCTTTCATCTAAACCAGAGCTTTAAATGAACCTGTGTAAAGTGTCCAGAGTAAACCTCTTAGGTTTTGCAGGCCCTGAAGTCTCTGTCATAACTACTCAGCTCTGTAATGGTGATATAAAAGTGGCCATAGACAATGTACAAATGACTGGGCCTGGCTGGGTTCCAGTAAAACTTTATTTACACAGGTGACAACATGGATGAAACTTGAAAGCATGGTAAGTAAGCCGGACACAGAAGAACAAATATGTGATATGAGGTATCCAGAATAGAGACAGGAAGTAGAATGGTGGTTATCAGGGATTCCAGGGAGGAAGAAATGGGAAGTTGGTGCTTAATGGGTACAGAGTTTCAGCTGGGGATGATGAAAAGGTTCTGGAAATGGATAGTGGTATGATTGTACAACATTGCACATATATTTAATGCCACTGAATTGTACACTTAAAAATGGTTAAAATGGTAAATTTTATGTTATGTATATTTTACCACAATTACAAAGAAAACTTTAACCCCTGAAACAAATAATACATTATATGTTAATTAATTGAATTGAATTAAAAGAGAAAACTTTATTTTACAAAAATGGGCAGCTGGCTCTCCAGGCGTAGTTTGCCAGCTCCCTGATGCAAACTACCCTTTGTCTTGCTGACTGTGCTCCTTTCTTTGCTTCATACATCTCTGCTATTATCTCTGCTGCTGCCTTGGCTCTCTTTTTTTTTTTTTTAAGATTTTCATGTATTTGTTTTTGAATGAGAAGGAGTGTGTATTTGAGAGGAGCAGGGGGGGGGGGGTGAGAGCAGTGGCAGAGGGAGAGGGAGAGAGAGAATATTGAGTAGACTCTGCACCAAGCACATAGCCTGACTTGGGGCTCAGTCTCAAGACCCAGTGATCCTGACCTGAGCCAAAATCAAGTTGGATGCTTAACTGACTGAGCCACCCAGGCACCCCTGCACCTGCTCTTTAATTCGTTCCTTTACTGAGCCATATGGTCAGAATGTTGCCTTATGTACAAAGGAAAGAGAACCATTTGCATTCACCGGGGGCTACTATTCTTTCTAGAGGTAGTCTCTCCTAAAAGCCACAGCTCCAGCAGATGCAGATCTAAAGCTATAAGTGAGTGTGCTGTTCTTTGTATATAAAAATGACCATTGTAACTAATATTGCACTGTGTGTTAACTACCTAAAATTACAATTAAAAAATAAATAAAATTTTAAAAAAATTTTAAATGACCATCATGACCCAAAAACATAAACTTGGGCAGGTTTCCACTTTTTCTAGTGGCTCTACAAAGCCTTTGATTTCCCTAGGCTCTCAGTGACCAACAGCATGGATTAGAATGCTAGTGTTAGAGCACGTGGTTTGTGGCTGTCAGAACTCTTCTCTTTGTGAAGGTGATGGGCTGTAGCACACAGGCTGAACCCTTGGCCCTGAGTCATCACTCTGATCTAACCAATTAGGTCAACTCACCTTGAGTTAATCATTTCCGGAAAACAGTGAGGAGTGTTGACCTCTGAGGACAAACCTGATTCTTCAAAGCAGAAACCTAGGCAAACAAAAATGTTTGGATTTTTAAAGGGGACCTATTTAGAAATGAATATTTGAAAATACACATATTATTATTGGAAGATACCCTGATCTCAGGGTCTTGGGATGAAGCCCCACATCAGGCTCCCTGCCCAATGGGGAGCCTGCTTTTCCCTCTTCCTCTGCCTCCTCTCCCCTGCTCCTGTACTTGTGCTCTCTCTCTCTCTCCATCTTTCTCAAATAAATAAACAAAATTGTTTAAAAAAAAAAAAGTTTAGAATCCCTAATTAACTTCAGAGGCTAGTCTATCAAAACTGATGACCCAAGAATTGACCAGGGTAAGCTACCTTTGACAAAGCCACCATAGTAAGAATAATAAATTCTCCATCTTTACATGAAGTGAAATTTTTTTTACTGATCTAAGACAAAGCTCTTGATTCCCAAAGCATTTCTACACAAACAAAAAAACATTACTTTTATATTACTTATTAAGCAACATTTTTAGAGCACCGTTCGTACCTGCTTTAAAGACTAAAACCGTATGATTTGTACACTTCAATAATTCTTAGTGTTTTTCTTTTCCCTCTAATTTCTATAATAAATCTTTGCATGTCAATGTAGAAAAGACATTGAATTTAAAAGTTTCAAAAGTGCAGACATCACATAACCTCAATAATGTCATTTGATACCAAAATAGATTGGTTTAAATTTTTAATGCTGTTCCCATTTTTTTCTTTTAACACTTGGCCCTGCTACCAATAAGATGCTAATTGATTGAAAACAACTTATTGTTTTCTCAAAACACAAAGCAGAATGTATTTATATTCAGAACTCCATTTTATTTCAGTCCCTTTAATCTGAATGTAGTAAAAATTGTGTTAAAATATTTAATAAGTTAAAAATGCTGAAGCATGACTTTGATAGTCTACTTAAGCTGGAAACCTATTGTTGTCTACGCGTTGTGCAGGCTCTCAGATATAAAGGGGAAGACAGAGAGCAATGATGTCTGAAAATTTATAGTCACCACAATGATTAGGTTACAACATTCATTTCTAAGCACATGAAGTATTTACACATCACTTGAAAAATCACTCCAGTTTCCGGGATGTTACCTGTTGACCTTTGAAAGTGGAAGCAAGTGAATTTTGCCATCAGTATCCTTCTTTCATTTTGAAGTTTAATATACTGTCATTGGTTCTCCAATATCCATGGTGCCAATTTCCCACTGATGTCTTATATCTTGGGTTTCTTTTCCCCTGTAGAAAAGTATCATGATGAGATCAGGGAAGTAACTTGGAGCACACAAAGCCCATGTAATTACACGGTGTTCCAGCACAATTCACAATGTTCTGACACTGGGTATCAGCACAAGGGTAAGCAAGAGCAAAAAGCTTCTCAGAGAATTTTGGCTGTGAGGGGAACCTAAGGTGAAGGACAGGAGGGTTTCTAAGCAAAGGTGGATGGGAATACTTGGAAATCAGAATGTATATGTGGAAAATAACTTGGTTTTCTGGTCATTTCTTGAATGCCTTTCTGTGAGGCTCATTTCTCTTTTAAGAAGACAGAATGTCTTGGACATAATGTTTCTGAGAAGAAACATTCGCAGAAAACCTTGTTTCCAACCACAACAGGACATGGACAATTGTCAGGATTACATAAATAATTTCTTTCTAAAAAGTGCTTACAATTCTGCATTTTGACAGGACTTGACTAGCTACACTAATTGGGCTCATGCAAACACAGCTTCCAATTTTCCTATTGAAAGTCGAGGGCCACACTGTTAGTAATTCTCAAGCCTAACTATTGCTCTCTAGGGTTCCAAGTGCTTGCCGAGTTTCCAAAGCACCTGTTTTTGTCCTTCTATATCGTTTCTCTCTCACTATGCATAAAAGGAGTTGGAACAAATACTTTCCTATAAATCCAGGTGTTGTGACCCTAAACCATTTTTTTCTTTGGTTTGTTTCTTGATTTTAAATTTCTTGCCATGAGTCAGCCTGTGCTGTCTTTGCACAGCTATTAAAACACACTCCCAACTGCAGGCAGTCGCACTGAACAGCTCTGGCTAGCTGTACGGGAGACTGAGAGAACAAAGGATCCTTCCCTGTCTCTGAAATTCCTTAGCGGCAGAGGCAGCTCTAATCACAGATTTCGCCAAAAATCACTACCGACACCAAGCTCTAGGATTCTAAGCATCAAGATAACTGTTACCAGTGAGTTTTGGTTGCTGCCCTGTGCCCTGTAGATATACCTGCTTTGGTTCCCCAATGAGCAAACTAGGCAGCCATCATCATCTTTACTTCACAGGCATGGAAACTGAGGCTAAGGGAGGTTAAGGAACAAAGTCTTCCTGCCTTGTTAACATTGAAATCGGGATTTAAGTTGCTAACACCAAATCCTACACTCCCTCCATCACAAAGTACCAAATGTCACCCAAGCTTCCCGTTTCCCTCTTCCAGATGTGGAAAACCTGCAAACCTTGCCATTGTAAAAAGTTAAAATTTTAAAAGCAACCTACAAAAAGCCGCATGTACAGTAGATACTGTAGGCTGCTAATTTGCTTTCATAAATGCATAAAATACAGGAAAAGACTGAGAGCAAATACACTGGCATATTAACAGTAACTATCTTTGGGCAGATTACTGGTAATGTTATATTTGTTTCTTATACTTTTTTTACTTGAAAATTTTCTATAACAAATATGATCTTTTTAAATTGAATATTTAATATTTACTTAAAATGCAAGCACTGTCACTGTGTATATGCAAATGGTATAATGGAATGCGTTTTCCAGAGTGACTCATGCATTTGTCATATTGTCATGTTCAATTGACAATTATCATTGGGCTTAGCATGTCAGTGAATATTTTAATGTCCAAGGGAGGGCTTTTATAGGCAAAGCGAACCACTTAGAGCTGTCTAAATATGCAATTTGTAACTGTAGTTAATTAAAAGACTAAATTTTACTTAAACCTCTAAATTCAACTTAGAATTTTTGCTACTTGATTTATGAATTAAATCACTTTTATTAAAAATAAGCATAATCACTTTTACTTATACTTTTATTAATTTTTAATAATCTTAGTATAGTAAATGATCTCATGTCATTACCAAAGCACATGCAAGAAGTCTTATTTCACTAAATTTCCTTAAATATTTTAACTTACGTATGAAAATTTAATTTTTTTTCCCTCAAGTATATCATATTCCTAATAAGGCCAGGTTATAAACTAAAGCAATCTTTATAAGTTCTTAAATGGCTTTTAAAAATGTAACAAATTGAAATTATAACTTTAGTAAGCATTCAGACACTGTTTATAAGCTTAATTAATTATATTCCCAAATGCATGTCAAATTTAAGTCACAACTGGCAGTCAGGCATTCCTAATTAAAGGACCAAGGCAAAAAATTAGATCCTCTAACATGTCAGATAGTCTCTAACATGGCATCTCTTGGACATTTCAAAACTATATAGAGAAAAATACATTATTATTGTGACTTTAAATATATTCCACATAAATGGACTTCAGCAGTATCAATATTTTCTATAGATTTATTTTATCATCCCCATATTTATTTTTACAGTTTTCTGGGTTTGCAAAGTCATTTATTCAACTACAGAGTGAAAATTACTGTCTCCAACAGGACCAGGTTCCTTGGGTAAAGATTCAAAACTAAGATACAGCTACAGTTCTGGGTAAATAGCCTGAATTTGGGGATGAGAATGTAGGAACAGATTAGTGCTGCTTTTTCCAAACCAATGCTGCTTACCACATTAATTGGGGGACCATAAAAAGTTAGTTTTTATCTGCCATATAGTTTTATGCCCTCCTAAAATGTATTTTCTGGGTATATTTCAAATTTCCCCTTTATATAAATATTTTCAACTTTTTACTGACTGACTCAGATGAAATTCTATACCACCCACATGGAATTCAGCTAATTGCCTTCTAATTATTACAGTTAATTGAATTTTGTACCCCCTTCATAGTTATTTCATTGAAATTGGGATTTAAGTTGCTAACACCAAATCCTACACTCCCTCCATCACAAAGCACCAAATATCACCAAAGCTTCCCATTTCCCTCTTCCAGACGTGGAAAATCTGCAAACCTTGCCATTGTAAAAAGTTAAAATTTTAGAAGCAACCTGCGAAAAGTCACATTTTTTATGTTACTCATTATCTATTTCTTTGACCACTACTTGATGGCCATTCTATTAGCAGTATGATAGTTTACTTACAGATTACATAGATGTAGGCAACATGCTTATAAATTGCTTTAGTTCAGTCCTTCAGCACAGGAAAATATTGTCCTTGTTAATTTATCAAAATTACGTTTAGGTTGGGGCACCTGGGAGGCTCTGTCAGTTAAGTGGCTGCCTTCAGCTCAGGTCATGATGCCAGGATCCTGGGATCAAGCACCACATCAGCCTCCCTGCTCAGCAAAGCGCTTGCTTCTCCCTCTCCCTCTCCCTCTGCCTGCTGCTCTGCCTACTTGTGCTCTCTCTCTAGCTCTCTATCAAACAAATAAATAAATAAATAAATCTACCTTTAAAAAAAATTTACGATTAGGTCTCAGTTTAGGGGCAGCCAGTTCCCCTGGCCACCAACCCCTAAGGCCAGCATAGACCATCCAAATTAATCATCCAGTAACAATCTTTTCCACATAAGCATAAAGTATTACTCATCATAAATGTAGGATTTTGTAAACCCACTGCAGCACACCTAATTAACCTCATTTTTATCATTGTTCCCAGAAAGTCTAAGCTGTCTAAGTTAGATGCATAATAGAAATTATAATCATCTGCCAAATTAGCATAACAATATTTAATTTACCATTGCTTATTATGATAATTGAGGTTGTTTCCAACTTTTATTATTATAAATAAAATCAGAGTGAACATGTATTGGATCGTGAATATAGTTTTATTCTGTTGGATTATGTCCTTAGTGAAAATTCCCAACAGTAATATTACTCAGTGAGCAGATGGACTTAGTTTTGGATATTGATAGGAATTGCCTTTAATGCTTTCCAAAAAGCTTGTTTGATTACAGTTGTGTCAATATTGTATTTATTTGTTTTGTTTGGGTGTTCCTTAATTTGAACAAATTCATCAATGTTAAATGATACTAAAATTTGGCTTTGATTCCTAGGGACAATAGATTTTTAAATAATATGTATTTGCAAAATAAAATAATATTTGCTATTTGCATTTTCATTTCTGTAGTTTATCTCCATATAGTCTTTGTTCATTTGCTACTAGGGCTTAACATTTATCTTTAATTCATGTTAATTCTTTATATGTTATTACATGAACCTATTAGTACTCATATTTTATACAATCTCTTTTTCTATTAAGTTTTATTATATTTTATACTTAAAAGTATTTCTTTTAATTTCTATGGCAATCAATCTAACAATCTTTAAATGATTATCTAGCTCTATTTTAAGAAATAGGATCTATTTAAAAATATATGTTTGTGGGGCGCCTGGGTGACTCAGTGCATTAAAACCTCTGCCTTCTGCTCAGGTCACGATCCCAGGGTCCTGGGATTGATCCCCGCACGGGTGGGGCTGGGGGGCGGGTGTCTGTTCAGCAGGGAGCCTGCTTCTCCTCCTTCCCCCACCTGCCTCACTGCCTACTTGTGATCTCTGTCTGTCAAATAAATAAATAAAATCTTAAAAAATAATAATAATAAAATAAATAAAATAAAAATGTATGTTTGCTCCATGAGGGCAAGGACCTAGTTTATATGTAAGAATCTCCACAATCTAACACATAGGTTGGTACACAGGAGATACCCATCCATTTTTTTCAGGTTAAAAATATACAGCTTTTCCTAAAGTGTTCAGTAATTAAATACATTTTGTTAGTCTAATTTATGAAAAAAAAATTAGTCTAATTTATGAAATTTACAATGCATGTTCATTTGGTCTGGTTATTTAAAAAAGATAAACACAAATTCTGTTTTAACTTTCTTTAACCCAAAAGTAGACAACATTTAACCATAGAATATTCATTGATTAGCATCATAGAGCAAGTGCCCAATAGAACAGGCTCTGAAATTATGTACTAATGTCATAGAACATTTATTTACCTAATTTGTTTATTAATAAAAACATACTTAAGACAGATATTCATTATTGCAATGGCCTCTAATGGAGAAAGAAGTTTAATAGGGTAGTTTTAAGTAATGCTAGAAAGTTTTGTTCTTATTGTTGTGAGGCTTTTTTTTTACATGTTTTCCCTCACAATTTATTTTGATAATCACTATTAGTATATGATTCACAGGTGTTTATTTGAAAACCTAACACTAATGCATATTTAAATACTATGATTAGATCAATAAGATGAGGGACAACAGAACTGGATATCTGTTTCTAAAAGGGTTAATTGTAATATTCCTTCATAGAAATCTTAAAAAATAATTATAATTAATAAATTTTTAGATTTTTCTTTAGAGAAACATTAAAAATTAAATTTATAGCACTTTTTTAAAGTCAGCATTTTGAGGTAGCACCCTTATTTCCTCTTTTCAGTGAATATTAGTTATATTGTGAAATCCTTTTCTGTTTGAAATACATAATTTGTCCATCTAAAATATCTGGATTATTGGGCTTAAAATTTCTGCTATGAATTTTGAAAGATGGGTGGAGTATCACTCTTACCTAAACAACAACAAAAAAGGTAGAAAATTCTCAAATTCATAACTTTTCTGAAGCTGAGGTCTCAGGACAACCACTTAGCCTGAGCTCAGAGGAGAGACAAGAAAATCCAAGAAGAGACAGAATGCAATCATTGACTTACTTGGGGCAGGGCACAGACGAAAATATGTGACTTCCATATAGGTGGGTAAGAAGAGTTTATGTACATTTTTTAACAAAATAGTATGATACTATAAAACCCATGGTAATTGCAGATATGGGGAAATTCACTCATGGGCTCTTCCTCCCAGATCTTTGATGCTCATGTGAGAGATTAAAGACATGGCAGGAAATACAGTGAAAGCCTCACTCATGATGCAGGTGGAGAGGAGGGAAGTCGTCACCACTGCAGGAAGGACAGGAAGCCCTACTAAGGCTCTTTACTTCTGTCTACAAGAACCTTATGCTAAAGGGATCAGGAAACCCCAAGGCATAAAAATACTACATTAATAAATAAAAACAAAAACAAAAACATACACCTTTCGAACTTCTGAAAATCAAAGGTGGAGCATGTGGGTGGCAGTTGGTTAAGCATCCAGCTCTTGGTTTTGGCTCAGGTCATGATCTCAGGGTCTCGAGATCTAGCCCTACACTGGGCTCTGCACACAGCACAGAGTCTGCTTGTCCCTCTCTCTCTGCTCCTCCCCCAACTCATGCTTTCTCTCTCAAATAAATAAATAAAATCATTAAAAAAAAAAAAAAAGGAAAGGGAGGTCTTAAAGGCAGTCAGAAAGAAGACACATGACATGTTGTCTTATCTGTTTGGACTGCTCTAACTGAATAACACGGACTGAGTAACTTAAAGAACATTGATTTCTCAAAGTTCTGGAGACAAATCTGGTGTCTGGTGAGATCCTGCTCCCTAGTTTGCAGGTAACTATCTTCACATTGCATCCTCATGTGGCAGAGAGTAAAAAGAACAAGGGCAAGCTCTTGTATCTCTCCTTCGGTATTCCTACTCATGAGAGCTCCTCCCTCATGACTTAATTATCTCTCAAAGCCCCCAACCTCCTAACACCATTATGGGGGTGGGGGGGAGGTTAAGAATTCAAAATATAAGCTTTGGGGGGGGACACAGACATTCACATACAGAGGAAAAAAGGTAAGAATTATGGTAGACTTATCATCATCGTCTTTGGATTTGATGCAGGCCAAAGAACAGTGGAGTGACATCTTTATAAAGTATTGAAAGAAGAAAAACCTGTCAACCAAGTTTCCATACAGAGAAAAAAAGTATCTTCCAAGAATGAAGGATAAATAAATAATTTTTTAAGAGTATTCAATACCAGCAGACCTACGTTACAGGAAATTAGTTAAAGTTCTTCAGGAAAAAAGATTATGAGGCCAGTCAGTGACATGGATCTACATTAAGAAAAAAATCTTTTGGAAAAAAAAAAAAAGAAAAATCTTTTGAAACAGTCAAATGAAAGTAGATGTAAAAGTCATGTTTTACTTACTTTTGATCACTCTAACAGATCATTGTAAAGCAAAAATAGTAGCAGCAAAGTAGAGTTTATAGCATAATAAAAGTTAAATGTCTGGACAATATCACAAAAAATGGGAAGAGGAAATGGGTGCTTATTGGTGCAAAGTTATTATACCACACTGTGCAATATTATCTGAAGGTAGACTCTAATTAATTTTTGGTGAAGTTTTTTATTTATTTAAGTAGTCTCTGCACACAATGTGGGGCTCAAACTCACAACCCAGAGATCAAGAATCACACACTTTTCCAACTGAGCCAGCCAGGTGCCCCAAGATGGTGACTAATTTAAAATGTACACTGTAAACTCTAGGGGAAAAAATGCTAAAAAATAATTTAAGGAGCCATAAATAATAAGCCAATAGTGGAAATAAAAATGGAATATAAAATATATTCTGCTAATCTAAACAGAAACTGAGAGAGAAAGGGGGAAAAATACATTGAACAAATAGAGAACAATTAGCAAAATGGTAGATTTTTAACCATACCAATACTTCACATGTAAATGGCCTAAATACACTAGAGGGCAGAAATTGTCAGACTAGATAAAAAAAGCAAGACCCAACTCTACTTTCTATAAGAAACTCATTTTAAATATGAAGACATCTGAAGATACACCATTCAAACACTAAACAAAGTATTCTGACTCCCAAAAACCAATTTCCAGACTCTGATAAACATTATTTTTTTTTAAGATTTTATTTATTTGACAGAGAGAGATCACAAGTAGGCAGAGAGGCAGGCAGAGAGAGAGAGGGAAGCAGGCTCCCTGCTGAGCAGAGAACCCAATGCAGGACTCCATCCCAAGATGGGGAGGCAGCGGCTTAACCCATTGAGCCACCCAGGTGCCCTGGATATAAACATTACTTAATATTGTTGGTCCTTTTAGGATGTAACCTGGTTTATGTATATGAAATCAAGAAATAGAAAAATTTTCTCTAAATCTGTGGCTTTCTTTCCAAAGTTGTTACTGAAAGATTCTCTTAACTTTTGTCTTCATGACCAAATAAGTACTTCAAAAACAGAACTAAGGCTAGCACTTCAGCAGAACCTAATGAAAATTGGGTCCACATTTAGCTCTGGACTCAATTGGTTGAGGTGTTACTTTTTTCCATCCAAATAGGAATAAGCAACTTTTCTTGTATTAATGTGAGTTCAAATGCCTATTAACCAACACCCCCAAAAACAGTCTATAGACATTTATTGTTCAGTTCCTATGTGCTTCTTCTCCTTGTGCAATTTTGCTTCCAAATTACCATGGTGTGTGTTCTTACAGTATTTCTACCTCTTATTCTTTCTGGTGGGATAGAAACTTCCTAGTGGATGACCTACTTGTCGCTTGACAAGCTTGCTTCTGTTTTATTTTAATGGTGTATATTTCCACCTATTCAGTGATCGACAACAAACATAATTTTTAAAACACTTCAATTCTGTAACATAGGAGAATTCTCTATAAAAATAGATTCATCTGATGATGCTTTCTGACATACAAAAACCAAATTGTTTCTCTTTTTGGGAAATCTGTAGCCACAGGAAATGGCAATTTATTTTTAATTATCTTCTGCCCTAAAAACTCTACAGGACACTTTAGGATAAGCAATTTAATGCAACAGGGAAGAGTTTAGTACCTCCGATTTCTGTACTAACTTACATTGTAACAAATAGAAATCTTTATTTTAATAAAGTCCCTGATGACAGGAGTCCTAGGTTTAGGGGGAAATATTACAAGTCTAGTTAATTCCCTTATTTAACTGCATTTTCTTAAAATGATTGACTATTGAAAAAACACATAAAAATAAAATTTAAGGGACACCTGAGTGGCTCAGTTCATCAAGCGTCTGCCTTTGACTCAGGTTATGATCCCATGGTCCTGGGATAGAGCCCTGGGTTGGGCTCCTGCTCAGTGGGGAGTCTGCTTCTCTCTCTCTCTCCCTCTGCCCTTTTCCCTGCTTATGTGCATGCTCTCTCTCTCACCTAAATAAATAAAATTGTATAATAAAATTTTAAAAAATAATAAATAAAATTTTTAAAAGCACAAATATAAACCAGCAGATTTCTGCCTCTTCATAATCTTAAAATGTAACTAGAGTTATATTTTGAAGTTATAAAATCAAGAAGTGAGAGAAAATGATATGGGGGTGCCTGGGTGGTGCAGTCAGTTAAGCGTCTGACTCTTGGTTTTGGCCCAGGTCATGATCTCCTGTGTCGTGAGATGGAGCCCCAAGTCAGGTTCCATGGTCAGCATGGAGCCTGCTCGACGATGTTCTCCCTCTGTCCCTCTGCCCCCTTGCACACATGCGTGCTCTCTCTCTCAAATAAATAAATCTTTAAAAAATAAGATAAGAACTGCTTAGACATTAGAAATACCAATTAAAATGTCATGATCAAGTTATGTAAAGAATTATTTTTATTTTTTTTATTTTTTATTTTTTTTAGGTAAGCTCCATGCCCAGTGTGGAGCCCAACATGGGCTTGAACTCACAATCTTGAGATCAAGCCTTGAGGTGAGATCAAGAGTCGGACACTTAACTAATGCAGCCGCACACATACTCCTCAAGTTATGTAGGGAACAATTGACTAGAGAGAAGGGCATCTACTTCAAATATTGTGGAAGTAAGAGCATCTCAGGGGAGGCTCTTTGGATGAGATATCAGTTTTGAACTGTATCTTATAGAATGGAGTAAGCCAAATAAAAGCTGACTTGGGAGAAAAAGGCAGGATGCTCCTGAAGGGAACAGTGTGCACAAAAACAGTGAAGACCTGGAATAGCAAAATACATACACATCAAAAGTTCAGAATGTTAATGTTGAGAAAGTGACAGAGAAGTGGACCAAAGCCAAATCATGATGAAATTTTCATGTAATACTAAAGGACTTAGGGGTTTTCTGGGTTTTTTTGTTTTTGTTTTTGTTTTTTTTTTGGGGGGGGGGTTGCCTGAATACAATGTAGAGCTTTTGCAGAAACTTAAGTAGAGCTAAGACATGATAATTTTGCACTTTTTAAAAGGTAGCCCTGGAATCAAAATGGAATATAAATTGGAGAAGAACAAGAGGGCTAGACCAATGTAGAAGAGATTGCAGTAAAACACAGTCCTGAAGAAAAGCACTATCAGTGGGGTGGAGAGAAGAGGTCAGGTTCAATATATTTAGAAAGTAGAACTGACAAGGTTTGGTGGCTGATTGTAAGTGAAGCATGAAGGCAAGGGAAGAATTTCTAAGCAATTCTCGATTTTCTGAATAGTTGTCAAAAAACAAATGGGGTGACCATGTTTAGGACATACTGAAATTTTTGATGCAATTTTGAGATTACTGCACACATCAGCATCTAAAAGGAGATGTCCAGAGGGGTGCCTGGGTGACTCTTTCTGGGGAAGAATGAATATGGAGGGGAGTGGTTTTATACAAGGACTGAAAAAGAAAAGCACAGATAGGAAATGCTGTTATGAATATCTGGACAGATAGTTCATTTACCCCACCCCCTGTAATGAAGCT
Source organism: Mustela nigripes (assembly GCF_022355385.1). Lineage (NCBI taxonomy): Eukaryota > Metazoa > Chordata > Mammalia > Carnivora > Mustelidae > Mustela > Mustela nigripes. The sequence continues at coordinate 53,603,272 of NC_081560.1, read as the reverse complement.
TCGTGAAATAATAACGAAGTTTCCCATGCTTTTGCTCCATTTAAATATATAACATATATAACCTACCTCAAGGAAACTAATTTATTTTGCAGTCTGCTGTAGGGGCCTTGATTTGAATTGCTCATGCTTCTGGCAGTAGAGTTGCCCTTTCATAGGAGGAAAAGACAGAAAGTTTGTGTCAAGTCTCATGGCCCTAATTAGATCTTCTTCCCCCAAATGTAGTGACCTGCCTCTGTCATTCATATCTGAGGTGATTGACATAGATGACAACCAATTATAGCTTTTTCTTTCTCATTCGGGGTGCCGATCGACAGTTTCCCTATGTTCTTTAGGAGGAAATATTACCAAACAGTTAGTATGCAAAATTTGTTGTGACATGGGGAAAGATACAAAGTCTGTAGAACACCTCACATGGGTCTTCCATCCGTTTGTTGTGGTATGCACAAATTGCCTCTCCACAAGGAAGTGACCCAAGTTGTTAGGGTTCTACTTTTTCCTGATGTGGTTTGTCAAAAATCACGTTTTCCCAAATGAAGGAAGGGTCATTCAATGGCAAATGGTCATTGCTAGACAGAATTATCCAAAGATCCCCTCACTGTGCCATTAGAGAAGAGATTTTTTGTTTTGTTTTGTTTTGATGATCTCTTTGAAAACCACGATCTGGAACAGAGAGTGTGTGATAGGCACCCGGGACACGTACCGCAGAAAGGACATTGGTGCATGAATAAATGTGGGTTTTCTCCAAGTGTCAACCTCCAGGCTGCGTTCTCAGCCAAGAACAGCAGGCAGGGGAAAATATGTCTCTAGATCTTAATTCAGAATTAAGTTAAGTAGTGAAAATTGTAAATGAGATCACTGTTTAGCCTCTTCTCAGCATGCTGAGCGAAGAGGTGGATAGCAAGTTCAAAGTTCTGCTTTTTCACGTATAAGTACAATGGCTTTTGAGAGGAAATAGGAGATAAGAACACTTCCTCATGAACTGGCAAAGCCAGTAAAGCTCCTGTCTTTGATTTTAAGGGTTTGTCAAGTGGTGTATCTTTGCAACTTACTCTCAGTTCAGCAATAATGTATACTTACTATTATAATAATAATTATTATTCATTAAAAACAGAGAAAGCAGATGTAAAATGTTAACAATTGGTCAATCAAGGAAGACTGGATATTCATTGTACTCTACTTGCAACTTTCACATTTGCACATTTGAACATTTTAAGATTAAAAAATTGGGAGGAGGGGCACCTGGGTGACCAGTGGGTTAAGCCTCTGCCTTCAGCTCAGGTCATGATCTCAGGGTCACAGGATCAAGCCCCGCATCAGGCTCTCTGCTCAGCAGGGAGTCTGCTTCCTCCTCTCTCTCCCTGCCTGCCTCTCTGCCTACTTGTGATCTCTCTGTCAAATAAATAAAATCTTTAAAAAAAAAAAAAATCGGGAGGAAAGGGGCACCTAGGTGGCTCAGTGGATCAAGTATCATCCTTCAGCTCAAGTCACGATCCCAGAGTCCTGGAATCGAGCCCTGCATCGGGCTGCTTGCTCACTGGGGAGTCTGCTTCTCCCTCTCCCTCTGCTGCTCCTCCTGCTTGTGCTCTCTCTCCTTATAAATAAAATCTTTAAAAAATGTATATATTGGGAGGAAAAACTCATGAGCCCCAAATAATTGGTATCTGTGAAACATTCCTAGTCAAGGCTCTAAGGTGCTTTATTCTTTGATTAATCTTATTTCCATTAAGGGAAGATTGTACGTTAGAACAGGCTATTTTGGTGCATTTGGGGATATTCTAAATTGAAATATGCTGTAGATTGGGGCAGAAGCCTCTTTTACTACAGCCTGACTCTATTTTAAGAGTGGATGCAGATTTTAACAGAAAATTCCAATTGTGCTCTTGTCGATACAAAATTATAGATTATTTTTGCCATTTTTACAGAAAACCAAAAGATTTCAAGTATAATGTACACAATTAGACCAAATATGAGCAAGTCCAAAATAAATGCACGTAACTTTATTATATAAATAAAAGTCAACCAAATGTGCCTTCAATCACATACATTTATATATGGAATACCTTGGAAGATTAAAAAGAAGCTGGTGATGATGTTGCCTCTAGAGAAGGGAATTGGGTGGCTATAGGACTCTATTGTCTCATTGAGATCTTTGATGCTATTGTAGTATGTGAATTTTAGAAGTTAAAAAAATAATTGAAAACACAGAAGAAAAAGCAGTTGATCACCACTGGGGCAGAAGCCCGTAAACCAAAGTAGGCAGCTTTTATGAGGCTAGAGGTTTAAATAATTTGGGGAGAGGGGAAGTGTTCTTTAAGAAAAGGAATATAAATTTATGTTTGCGAAAATTTATTTAGAATGAAAAATTATAAAACATTACAAATGTTTTGTAATGCTAAGAAACAACACAAATATTTCTAATTAATTAAATGCTGGTCTTAGTCCACCGAGATTGCCCTGTAACAAAATAACACAGGCTGGGTAGCTTATTCGCAACAGCAATTTATTTCTCATGGTTCTAGAAACTGAGAAGTTCAAGATCAAGATGCCAGCATGCTCACGTCATAGTGGGACTCTTGATGGTTCATAGCCAGAACCTTCTGGCTGTGTCCTCACATGGTAGAAGGGACTGGGGAGCGCTGTGGGGTCTGTTATAGAAGAACAGTAATCCATTCACGTGAGCTCCACCTTCATAACCTAACCACTTCCCAAAGGCCGTTCTTCTCAATACCATCAATCAGACATTATGATTTCAACATATGAATTTAAGGAGACACAGATATTCAGACCATATCAGTGCTGATACATCTCTTTTTTTTTTCTTTCACTTTTCCTACCTGAATACCATTTGATAGTGTCTTTGTATAATGATAATTTGTATAATGCTATTATTATGGAAAGAATAGGAATATGATTCAGGATTTCCCCAATGTGATTGATCAATTTTAAAAATTACTATTGAGATTTAGATGCATAAAACACATGACCTTACTCACAGGCACAAATGCTGTTTGGAATACTGCTACAGATGCGTGACTGACAAAATTCTAGTTTTTGTGATTTTGATCAGAAACAGGGATAAAAACCGCAATGACGTCTGCTGCGTTTTCAATTATATTTCTACTTTGACCAGGTGCTTTTGAAAACCAAATGCTTTTCCATAGCCTAGCTTTTGTCTCCATTAATTTCAAGCTTTGTTTCTTTTCTCCTATCTACATGCTTCTGGTGCTAGTGCTGTTACAGGACACGTTCATATCATCATTCTACCTCCCGCCCTGCACCTTCGTGTCAAGACTCCAGGTGAACTGCCTTAGTTGTATACATGTTCCTCATACTCTGAGGTGGCTAATTATTACTTGCTGTGGGGAAGGGATCATCAACCACATACATAACCCACTAAACACACACCAAACTTGTGTCCACCTTGACTTGCTTTTAGCTGATTCCCCAAAAGTGACCACAACCACTCCAAAAATACCCCATGCAATGGGAATTGTGAGAGGAGGAAAGTCTGAATGGAAAGAGACAGCCATATATTTCAATTACAATTAAAATAATTTCTCAAAATGTATATAATCGGATTGTCTTGAACACTTGTTTTTAATGCCAAGTTATTTCAGTGATTCATCCCCAGAGACAAACCGATGGTGGAAGCAGAATGGAAATATGAGCTTAAGTTTTATAAGGAACAATGTAAAATTTCTAACTACTGAAGAAAATCTTTTTCATGTATTTTAAATGGATAATGATGGTATTAAATCTATGTGGTATTTTAGTTGTCTTTTAAACTTTTTTCTTAAAGATCATATTTATTTTTTTAAAGATTTTTTAAAAATATTATTTATTTATTTGACAGACAGAGATCATAAGTAGTCAGAGAGGCAGGCAGGAGAAGAGGAGAAGGAAGCAGGCTCCCTGCTGAGCAAAGAGCCCATGCAGGTCCTGGGATCATGACCCGAGCTGAAAGCAGAGGCTTTAACCCACTGAGCCACCCAGGCACCCCTTTTTAAAAGATTTTATTTATATATTTGTCAGAGAGAGAGAAAGAGCACGAGTAGGGGAAGCAGCAGGCAGAGAGAGCAGCAGACTCCCTGCTGAGCATGGAGCCAGCTAAGGGACTCAATCCCAGGACCCTGAGATCATGACCTGAGCATGAAGGCAGACGCTTAACCACCGGGGCACCCAGGTATCCCAGTCTTTTAAACTTTTAAAAATATGCTGTATAAGTTTGATTTTAAAATGCCATAGTTAAAGCATATGAAAAGTTTCATCATGGAAACTTTTAGATATTAATTTTAAAACGTTCAAGGAGACATGTGACTTTTTTTTAAGATAATAGTTGCTTTTTTTTTTAAGATTTTGTTTATTTATTTGACAGATAGAGATCACAAATAGGCAAAGAGAGGCAGGCAGAGAGAGAAGAAGCAGACTTCCTGCTGAGCAGGAGCCCCATGCAGGGCTCGCCCCCAGGACCCTGAGCGGAAGGCAAAGACTTTAACCCACTGAGCCACCCAGGCACCCCGACATGTGACTTTTTGAAATTATTTTAGGATGTATATGAACAAAAATGTCTAAAGATCAATGCACTAAATTGTCTAAGCTCTTTGCCTGTACAAGGCAATTCATCTGTAATCTGTCAGCATGGATGATGGTAGTTCCCCATAGAAATTTCACAGAACCATGAGTTAACATTTTATGTTCTTCATTAGTGGTATTGAAATTTTAGAGGGATAAAATTATTCGTCACTTTAAAAAACTCCTGAATACCTTTTATTATGCCAATCAGGATCCCTATAGGATATATACTTCCTGAAGTACAAAGTAGGGAAGTTTGTTCGTCTTGATATACAGGTATGGAGAGTCTATAACCCGTCACAATTTCACTCACAATTGGCTGTCCCCAAAATGCAGTCAAGTTTAGCTGAATTTAAATAGTTTCCCTTAGGCTAGGTTCCCTAGCACCTAATTAATTATACCTTGGCCACCTCATTTGTTACTTGCATTGGACCTACTTTACTTGTCTTAATGATTTTATGGTTTTACTGTTTCTATGAGAGTGGATTGCTTCCTTTCTTTGACCTTTAACTCACTCACGTGTTAAATAATACACAAACTAGCTTGGATAAATTCAGTTGAATTTATCCATGAACATGAACAAATCATGAACCTGACAGAAAGAATAAAATATTCAAGTTAGATGATGGTATTATTGATTAGATACAATTATAAAAGCTCTAAATTAGCCACGTATTTATTAAATAGTCAGAAAGTAAGGGGTGCCTGGGTGATTCAGTCAGTTAAGTGTCGACTCTTGAATTCAGCTTAGGATGTCATGGGTCCTGAGATTGAGCCCTCCACTGGGCTCCGCACTCTGCCCCTTTGCACGAGCGTGCTCGCTCTCTCTCAACCTTTCTCTAAGAAATAAATAAATGAATCTTTTAAAAATAAATAGAAACTTAAATAACAGAAGTTATTACATTTTCTTTTTCTGACTGATAATCCAAAATTATTGTTTTTTTGACCAAAATTTAGGAATGAGAACTAGGGCTCATTGGAACATGCTAGATGTAATCAAAAAGGAAACAGTAGCCCTATTATGGATCTTAAAAAAAAATTGTAATAATAATGAGTATTATTACAAGCCAAAATTATAGTTAGCAGCCCAGTGTTAGTAAATGCAAAAAAGAAATCACCAGGAAGTTAAGTATATTTTAAAACACTAAATGGGATTAAATTCTAAAATAATTTGCAGGCTACTTAAAATATTTAAATACAGTCAATTTTATAGTTACAAAACATTACAGAGACTTTCAGTTTAAGAAATGAATGTATTTGTGATAACCCTTCTGTAAGGTAATATTATAATGTACCAATTCCCTTTATTTAAGTTGTTCATTTAAATATGTATTTGTAAGAGAAAAAGAATCCACTCATGGACTCTATTGGAAAGTTTGATAAAGGAAGGAGATCGGTTGAGGGGCTAGACCTGTGTCTCTCCAGTGATGATTCCACCTAGAAAGTACAGCCCTCACTTTTAGTTTACTTCATAAAGTCTTTCTGGTTCTTTAAAACCACAACAATAACAAAAATGACAACAAAACACTACTTTAGCCACTCTTGTGTACCATCAATGTACACTCTTGTGTACACTCGTCGAGTGTAGGTTGAAAATCTTAAATTTTCTTCTAGAAGATTCCATTTTATCTTACATAATTCTCCATACAGTATACAAGCTATTTTAGGCAGCTCAAGGCATTTGTGACCTGCTGTAGTGAATGTCTCTTGCCAGGAATCACACAATGCTCTTGAGGTGGTTCCTCTTCAAAGGTGTAGGTATTTTATTCGCTCCTTTGACCCTGACAAATAATCCATCATGAAAATTTTCATGCTAACCTTATTCCTTTGCAAAGATAATTTAAAATGTAAATTAAAAGTACCAGGTGCCTGGGTGCCTCAGTCATTAAGCATCAGCTTTCCTCAGGTTCCCAGGATGAAGTCCCTTATCAGGCTTCCTGCTCAGCAGGGAGTCTGCTTCTCCCTCTGACCTTCTCCCCTCTTACGCTCTCTCTCCCTCTCTCTCTTTCAAATAAATAAATAAAATCTTTAAAAAATGTAAATTAAAAAGTGGTTTCCACACCTTATTTTGGAGTTGTAATTCTTTTAAGTCTTTCTCCTATAATCTAAGCATATAATGCATGTCTCTGCTGTAGCAAAGATGTGCCTTACTTTACCCATCTTTTGCTGGTGTAGTGTTTTTATACTAAAATTTTATACTCCAAAATTCCCTTCTTCTCTTTGTCCTTTCTCCACCCCCAAACTACTAGAACTCATTCAACAATTCAATAATGTGGCAGGATACAAAATCAATGCACAGAAATCAGTAGCTTTCTTATACACTAACAATGAAAATACAGAAAGGGACATTAGAGAATTGATTCCATTTACTATAGCACCAAGAACCGTAAGATACCTGGGAATAAACCTAACCAAAGAGGTAAAGGATCTGTACTCAAGGAACTACAGAACACTCATGAAAGTAATTGAAGAAGATACAAAAAGATGGCAGACCATTCCATGCTCATGGATCAGAAGAATAAACATTGTTAAAATGTCTATACTGCCTAGAGCAATCTATACTTTCAGTGCCATTCCGATCAAAATTCCACTGGCGTTTTTCACAGAGCTGGAGCAAACAATCCTAAAATTTGTATGGAACCAGAGGAGACCCAGAATTGCTAAAGAAATGTCTTAGGTAGTTTAATGGAAGCTTATTTCAAAATATTCTGCCGCTCCTGATGAACTAGACCAGGACATAATTATAGATATTAGGGCTAAAGAATGAACAAAACTTATTTGATATTTTGTAGTTTTGCCCTTCCTGGTATAAATTCTTATTAATGATTGAGAAGTTTAAGGTGTTGGTCTGTTTCCTATTCTTGCATTTTTGTGTTCTTAAAAACTTGTTACTGGGGAAAGAAAAAAAAAAAAAGGCCTGATAACGTGTTAAAAGATAAATTGAGGTGTGTGAAATATCTAAGAGTTTAGTTGAGCAAAAACTAATTTGAATTGGGCAGGGCCAGATCGGAAGCTGCTAAGAGCACTCTACCAGCCAGGAGCCAGAGGAAAGAATTTTATAAAGAAAAGGCAGAAACAAAACATGGAAACTTTAGTTTAATTGGCTATAGCTTAAGAATTTGCCTTATTTAGAAAAGCTTAGTTGGCTGTTTGTGATTGGTTGTCCTTAGTTTTTTATTTCTTAATCTTGAGGCATTTGCTGGCTTAAGTTTTGATTTGACCATCTCAAATTACTTTAATGCAGGCATATGATTGAATTTTTAAGGTTCAAATAACCTTTCCTCAATTGAGTTAACCAGTTCTTCCTCTAGCAAGTAGCTGCCATCACTGCTGAGTTTCAGCAGTCATACCTTCCACCCACTAGATCAAGGTAATTGAATAGCAGAAGCTCCATGGAGGCAGGAATCAGGGCAGAGTTTTTCTACAGACTGATGAGGACAGCTGGGTGCATGGCATGTGATAGAGTAATGGCAGCCTCACCACATGGGGAGCATGAGAAGTACTCTGCTCCGTCTGGGGCTGGCTGTGAGACTAAGTTCAGGTCAGGACAGGGTATCATGAGAGGACCTGTAAATCAAAATGGGAAGTATTCATTCATACAACAAAACAGCTTAAGGCCTGGGCGCCTGGGTGGCTCAGTTGGTTGGGCAGCTGCCTTCGGCTCAGGTCATGATCCTGGTGTCCCGGGATTGAGTACCTCGTTGTCAAGGTCCCAGCTCCATGGAGAGTCTGCTTCTCCCTCTGACCTTCTCCCCTCTCATACTCTCTCGCTCTCTCTCACTCTCAAATAAATAAATAAAATCTTAAAAAAAAAAAAAAAAAAACAGCTTGAGGCCTAAATTTTCTACAAACAGTTGCCTTGATTTTTTCTTTATGTACACAAAATATAAAATTGGTAGTTCATGAAAGCAGTTGAAAAGCCAAATTCAAAGGAAGATGTCATCATCAGTTTTCAATGAACCATCCGTAGCTGCCATTTGGTTGTTGCAAGTATTTCAAGTAGCTTAACTCTGATTTCTTCAGAATAAAGTTGAGCATCTTACTATTAGGAAGATAAATATAAATATTCCAATGACACTTCTTTGAGTAGTATGAATTTGTGTCAGTTAAAAAATGGTATGTAAATTTGGTAGCTTTGTAGAGATAAACAATCTTTGCAAATTATGAGGAATTCCGTATTACAAACACCATTTAGGGTTATTAATTTTCAATGGCGTATTAGGCAAATCATGCTAATATTTATCCTAACAGTTGTAACAATAAATTGGTGACCCTCTTGATATCTTTTGCTCCTTCTTCATGACTTTTGCCACTATTGTCAAAAAATTAAATTTCTCTTTTTTTTTTTTTTTTTTTTTTTTTTAAAGTTTTTTTTTTTTTTTTTTACAGAGAGAGATCACAAGTAGGCAGAGAGAGGGGAGAGGAAGCAGGCTCCCTGTTGAGCAGAGAGCCCGATGCGGGACTCGATCCCAGGACCCTGGGATCATGACCTGAGCCGAAGGCAGCGGCTTAACCCACTGAGCCACCCAGGCGCCCCTCTTTTTTTTTTTTTTTTAATAAAGACGTTTTATTTATTTGAGAACAGAAAGAGAGAGAGCCTACATGACCATGAAAGTGGGGTGAGGGGCAGAAGGAGAAGCAGGCTCCCCACTAAGCAGGGAGCCGGATGTGGGGCTCAATCCCAGGACTCAGGACTCAGGATCATGACCTGAGCTGAAGGCAGATGCTTAAAAATGACTTGAGTTACCTAGGTGCCCCACAACTTAGATTTCTTTAAAAATTTTTAGTAATAGTAGAAACTAAGTAAGGCTCAAAATATGGTTGTCAGTAATTCATTTGAAGACTGTGAATGTAAACTGATTGTATTATACGTACGTAATTCAACCTTTTCTCATGAAAAACGATCTTTGATTAGTAGTTGTGATATTGTGATCTTTAATAAGAAATATATATTTGATCTACATTCCCCATTCCTGGCACCAGCCTCCCAAAACCTTTAGGGTTTCTTCAGTGATTAGAGCAATGGGAGTATCTTTTGTTTTGGTCTTTCCTCTTCAGATAGCTCCAGTGATAAGGGTGAAAGTGTCTTTTGTTATTCATAACAAGACCCTTTCAACTACACCTGAGTTTATGTTAATGAGATGATTTTTGGAAATTCCCTAAAGATGAGATCTGGTTGCCTGGGGAACCAACCGGTGATTATAGGATTGCAACTTTCAGCCCCACCCTCTAACCTCTGGGTAGGAGGAAGGGATTGAAATTTGAATTAATCATCAATGAATTAATCGTCAAGATTTAATCAGTTATGCCTCTGTAATGAAGCCTCCATAAGAATGCAAAAGAATGGGATTCAGAGAACTTCTGGATTGTTGATAACAGAGGTGCTCAGAGGGTAGGGTGCTTGGAGAGGCCATGAGAGTTCTCTGTCCTGAGATGAGAATAGAAGTTAAGTGGTAGAGATAAATTTTATTAAAAAGAAAGAAAGAAAGAAATTAATTGCAATCGAGGAAGAGACATTCCTCAGAATAGAACTCAGCTCTATTCCAAATACAACCAGAACAAGTGGAGAATTATAACCAAGAAATTAGTTGAGGGGAGGAGCCTTGGTGGATGGAAATTACTAAGGGCAGACATCAATTCTGGGGCATTCTGACTGAACTGACCTAGTGGGATTCTTGCTGAAGGCAGGCCAGAGTGACCAAATAATGTGTGTGTGTGTGTGTGTGTGTGTGTGTGTTGGCTGGGGGGTTTTAGGGGGATTCAGAATAGTGGGGGATATCAAGGGTGGGGAATTTTCACTAAAATGATTTAACAGGATTCTTGCTGAAACTGGATTTTACAAGGAACTACAGCAAGGGATGGGACTTGTGGGAGAGTAGGTTCAGGGAAGCCTAAAATTTGGTCAAGAAAAGAATCTTTTTCATGCCCTTCGTCCATACTGTGCCCTACACATCTCTTCCATTGGGATATTTATTGGTATCCTTTCAAATATCCTTTAGGTTAAAAAATAAATTTTCAACTGAGTAAATTTGATGATTTAATTGACCATTCAATTATTCATAAATCATGCATCGTCTCATGTGGCAAGTGGAAAGTTGCTCCTAGGAACCATACAAAATGGGGGCAGGAACAGGGTGGGACAAGAAAGTTTTTAGTAAAAGAAAGGAAAGGATCAGTTCAGGCAAGGTCACCTTCCTTTGGAGGAAGAGCAGATGACCTCACTAGTGCTGATCAGGAAATTCCACATTGACTGGTTAAAGGTCACATTCATTCAATTAAGTCTTAGTTTACTGTCTTGGAGCAAGTGATGCCACTGGGGGCCTGATCTTTCTTTTTCTTTTCTTGTCTTGTCTTTTCTTTTCTTTCTCTCTCTCTCTCTCTTTTTAACATCTGTAGTAAATCATTAATAGTAAGTTACATGTTCCACTGAGTTCTGTGAGCCATTCTAGTAAATAAATTAACCCGAGGAGGGTGTCATGTTCATAGGCAGTTGATAGATAGGTCAGAAGCCCAGATGACAATCTGGACTTGTGTTTGGCATCTGAAGGGAGGTAAGGAGCAGTCTTGTGGGACTGAACTCATAATGTGTGGTATGTGATGCTAACTTAGGGTAGCATAGTGTAGTGTCAGAATTGAGTTAAATTGTAGGACACTGAGCTGGTGTTTGGAGAATCAGAGACTTGCTTGGTGTGGGGATATATCCCCACACATTTGGTGACAAGGAGGGTCAGAGATTAAGTATTCTGTGAGTAGAGTGTAGTATCAAGACTAGAGGAGAGACACAGGCGTTTTTTCCCCCTCTATGATAATTAATTTCAGGATCTATGTAGTCAGGAATTCTTAGCAATGACAGCAACCCAGCTTAAACTAGCTTACTTAAAATAGAAATATATTGGCTCAAATAATCCATAACAACAAGGGTATTTCTGTTCCCAGAACTGATTTCTGTTTCCAGGCATGACTTAATCCAGGTTCAAATAATATCATCAAGTTCTCTTGGGTCCGCTTTTCTTTGTATAATGGCCACCTCCATGGTACACAGATAATGGTTAATGAAGGCCCGAGAGTTATACCTTTCCACATTAGGAGTCCATAAGACAAACTTGCCCCACTAATTTTTGCTTGGGGTGGTTGTACTCCAACTCCAAACATGTCCAAGGAAATTGCCCAAGTATTCGTTATATACCAACCTCTGTGGACAGAAAAAAACAGAACACCTAGTGAAGAAGAGGAAAGGAATAAAAACTTTTTAGCCAAAAAATGTAATATGAGTGGGATCAGTAAGCAAATTATAATCATCATAAAACCCACTGAAATGGCTGTAAATTTAGAAATGTATATAACAGACCTGTAATATCACAAGGGGATAATTTCACAGGGGTAGGAAGCTAAAAGCCAGCTGTAGGATCTCCTCTGCAATGGAGAACAAGTCAAAACAAATTCAACTGAACCAAGCACATTATTAGTGAGGCTGAAGACTAACTCTATGGTCTGGACTCAGGAGTCAGCAGAGTTTCCAAGGGCCCGATGCTTTCCTAGAAATTTAAAATGTGCTATTCCTCAAATTTTAAAAATGTTCCTAACTTAATCTAGAAGTCCCAAAGAATTTATGAGAAGTCTGGGGTTCCATGGATCCTCTCGGCAGCTCTAATAGATTGGTTGGTGTCAAGAAGACCCATGGAATTCTATGGATGCTGGCCAAATTAGAAAGGTAGTAGACCAGATACTACTAATGTGTGTCAACTATGTGCGGGGGTAGTGGTTTTCAAAGTTTGGGCTCTGATAAGCAGGGATCAGGAACATCTAGGACTTGTTAGAAATGCAGATTCTCAGACCCTTACCTGGGATTATTGAAGCAAAAACTCTGGGGCGGAGGCCTGGCATCTGTGCTTTAACAGAATTTCAATAAAAAAAAAAAGGATTTATTTACTCATTTTAGAGAGAGAGACCACAAGCAGGGGAGGGGCAACGGAAGAGGGACAGAATCCTGAAGTGGACTCCACGTTGAGTTGGGAGCCTGACTTGGGGCTCTATCCCAGGACCCTGAGATCCTGACCTGAACAGAAATCACGAGTTGGACACCTAACCAACTGAGCTGCACAGGTGCTCCTCATCCAGCTGATTCTAAAGCAACTGAAGTTTGAGAACCACTGATCCAGACCAGACTGGAAATGAACTTTATTAGCTAGACATTTTTTTTTTAAGATTTTTTTTTTCTTTTGATTCCAGAGAGAGAGAGAGAGCACACAAGACCGGGGGTGGAGGGGAAGAGAGGTACAAGTATACTCCACACTGAATGAAGAGTATAATGTGGGGATCCCAGGACCCTAACATCATGACCTGAGCCAAAAACAAGAGCTATACACTTAACTGACTGAGCCACCTAGGCACCTCCTTTATTTATTACTGGCTGGACTCTTAAAACACACTTTGTTATGGTTCACATTATTGATCTGTCAGAAGAAAATGGAGTTGTAACTCTGAATAACTCCCCACCAAGTTCATGAAGAATTATCATGTCTTCAGTGTAGATTATACTGTTAGCTGGTCATTTATTCCATAAATAAGTGTACTGTATAATTATGTGGAAACCAAATGTTTTGGTGGGTTTTTTCTTTTTCATTCTGTATAAATAGGCTGTTGTTATTATCCAAATTAATAGCTGTATTACATTCAGATTTATATAATACAAAATAAAATTGCCATAATTACATTTCATGAAAAACACAGCTTGTATGGCAATGCTAAAATGATCAATATAATGTGACATCCTGCATAACACAAATACAGGAATGCACCCAAAAGTTAGATCTTGGAAAGTATTAATCATAGTTTTAGATAATAGAATGCACATTAAACAGTACGACTGTGATTATATAATTTTAGCAATAAATAACTTGAAAGTCGATTACAGACTGGTTCCGATGTGAAAGTGAAAGGAAAACAGAGACGTTTATGGGGCAGGTGAGCAAATACTGAGAAGCTACAGTTGGTGGTCATTAACGGCTGACACAGACTGAGTGCTTACATGCACCAGACACTGTGTTAGGAGCTCTAACAAATAGGGAGTCAGTGGAGCCTGAAGACTTTCCCAGGAAGTACATCGCTTGCCTTCATTCACTCTGCTTCAGAGAAGAGGTTTGAAACAAGGCTTAGAAAAGTTCAGAATGCTTTGCCTTAGGTGAAGGAGCTGATAAAGGGGGAGGCACAGCTCAAACCCAGTCTTTCCTTCCTTTGAAGTAGGTGCTCCTAACTACCACAATATTAGAATAAAACAACACATCACAGAACAAAAGCGTAGTCTTTAGGACCTTGAATTAGGTAATGATGTCTTAAATATGACACCAAAAGTACAAGCAACAAAAGAAATAAAATAAATGGGACTTCATAAAAATTAAGAACTTTTGGGCTTCAAGAAACATCAAGAAAGTGAAAAAAACAACCCAGTATTAAAAATGGCATCTGATGGGGGCACCTGGGTGGCTCAGTCAGTTAAGTATCTGACTCTTGATCTCAGCTCAGGTCTTGATCTCAGGGTCATGAGTTCAAGCCACACATTAGGGTCTGCAGTGGGAATGGGGCCTACCTAAAAAAAGAAAAAAAAAAACTTATCTGATAAGGGGCTGTATCTAGAATATATAAAGAACTCTTATAATTTATTATAAGCTGAAAGTTTCTGACCCTGCAAAATTCCTGTATTGAAGGCCTAATGCCTGGTGTGGCTATATTTGGAGATGGAACATTTAGGAATGTAAGTAAGGTTAAATGAGATCATAAGGGTTGGGGCCCTGGACCAATAGGATTAGCATCCTTGTAAGAAGAGACAGCAGAAAACGCCCTCACTCTCTTTTTCCTCAGAGAAAAGGCCATGTGACTAGAAAGTATTCATTTGCAAGGCTGGAAGGGAGCTCTTACCAGAACTCAAAACCTGTCAGAACTTGATCTTGTATTTTTCAGGCTCCATAACTGTGAGAAAAGACATTTATGTTGTTTAAGCCACACATCCTGTTAGTTCAATCTATGGTATTTTGTTATGACATCCCAAGCAGACTAATACACAACTCAATTAAAAAAAAAAAAGAGGGGCACCTGGGTGGCTCAGTGGGTTAAAGCCTCTGTCTTCGGCTCAGGTCATGGTCCCAGGGTCCTCGGATCGAGCCCCGCATCAGGCCCTCTGCTCGGCAGGGAGCCTGCTTTCCTTCCTCTCTCTCTGCCTGGCTCTCTGCCTACTTGTGATCTCTGTCAAATAAAATCTTTAAAAAAAAAAAAAAAAAAAAGGAATCCAAGTATCAATGAGCAAAGGATCTGAATAAACGTTTCTCGGAGGAAGATATACAAATGGCCAATAAACAAGAAAATTTGTTCAGTGTCTCTAGTGATGAGAGATATCAGACCCATAATAAGACACCAATTCACATATGGCTTTAATGGCTTAATGGCCATTTAATGGCTTTAAGAAAAGAAAAAGGTTGGCAAAGATACAGAGAAATTGGGACCTTCATAGCACTACACTGTTGGTGGGAATTTAAGATGGGCAAGTCACTTCGGAAAATAGTCTGACAGTTGCCCAAATGATTAAACATAGAGTTACTATAAAACCTAGCAGTTCCACTCTTAAGTATATACCCAGGAGAAATAAAACATGTGTCCACACAAAAATTTGTACACAAATGTTTATAGCAGCATTATTCACACACAATAGCCAAAGGTAGAAACCCCCAAATACCTATGGACTGATGAATGGATAAAGAAAATGTAGTATATTCACACATTGGAATCTTTTTCAGGTGTATGTGCTCCTAAAAAGGACTCATGTTTTGATTTATGCTACAACATGGGTGAACCTTGAAAACATGCTAAGTGAAAGCATCCACTTAGAAAAGTCCACATGATTCCATTTATATAAAATTTCCAGAACAGGCAAGTCTATGGAGTCAGAAAATAGACTGACGGTTGTTTAGGGATGGAGGATAGGGTTTGTGAGGTGATTGCAAAAGGGTATGGGATTTCTTTTTGGAGTGAGAAAATGTTTTGATTCTGGTGATAGTCAACACAGCTTTGTGAGTGTACTTTTTAAAAGTTGGATTATACATTTTGAGTGCCTTCAGTGGTGATATCTCAACCAAGCTATTACTGAAAAATAGAGTGAGAGTAGAGAATGATTAGTGTCCTTGGGAGAGTGAGGGTTTAAGATAGCTGTTGGGGTAAGTGTAGTTAAGAATTAGCCAAAGATCAACTATTTCTGTCCATTGGTGAGAAACCGATTAAAGCTAGATTGTGTGCCTCTCCAGGAATACCAAGCATGCGAAGTCAGAATTCTTTAACCCAGAGACTGGAGGACAGGAAGAGAGAACAGACTGAGAGATTTTGTTCAAAGGGGCCAAAGGTCAGGGTGCAGACCTTGCTTAGCATATGTCCTTCCTGGGGTTCTTTCTTTTTCTGAGCATGGTCTCCTTTCTCTTGCCATCCTTCAAATGTCTGTGTCCTTTGGGACACACACGGGCTGCCCTCCAGTCTTCTTGCTCTTTTGGTGAGCACAGACTCTCTCATGTTTCAACTGCTATGTATGTTTTGCTGGGTCCAAAGTATATGTCCCTAGCTCAGACCCTCCCTGAGCATAACTCCTGTTATTCACCTGCCCACTAGACATTTCCACCTGATTGTCCCACCCATGTCCCAAAATCAAATGTCCCACATTGCTTCTTCTCCATCCCGCTTATCAGCCTCTACTCCATATCTTGAAAAATGGGAAACTTTTTTTTTTTTTTTAATATTTATTTATTTGACAGAGAGAGGGAGGGAGAGAGTACAAGCAGGGGGAGCAGCAGGCAGAGGGAGGGAGAGGCAGTCTCCCACTGAGCAAGGACCCTGATGTGGGGCTCAATCCCAACACTCTGGGATTGTGACCTGGGCTGAAGGGAGTTACTTAAACGAATGAGCCACCCAGGAGCCCCCCAAAATGGGAAAGACTTTGAGAGTCAGCTCAGTTTTGCACACAGTAGAGTACTGGTTTCATAGGGCCCCCCAAAATGGGGTTTTTAGGTTTATAGACCCAAATAGAACAGGGAAATGAAAAAGAGATTCAATAAATTATCCCTTTGATCAAGACACACCTTTGGAGGACAATTCTCAATTATTCTTTAATGTGAAGAGATGAAAACCCAAATTCTATATGTTGTTACTCATAATTCAAGTTTCTCTGTAAATTTAATTCAAAAGAGCATGTATTCACTATATGAGAAATTGTGATATAGGTAGAGACCTTGACTTCAACTAGTTTATGGTCTAGCAAGGGAAGCCCACAGGTAAATAAGAAATTTCCATACAATGTGATGAATGTGAATAAAGACCAAGCATAAGATGCTAAGGCAGCACAAAGGGCATCTTATCCAGTAATTTGGGGTAGGAGGCGGAGGGTAGAGGGTGTCTGAAAAGGCTTTTCTGAGGCTGGAATAGTTTCTGAAACCAACATCAAGAGTAAAAGTGTAGTAGAAGGAAGAATATTCCAGGCATGAGTCTCACCTGCCCGTGGGCCCCTTCAGTAAGACTGAGCACAGAGAGCTGAGGCTTGGAGAGGGAATCGGGTTCAAGTAGAAGGAGAAGTTCCAGTGAATAATGTCAGTGTCAAGGAGAACTGACAAGTGGACATGAAAGGGGATTTAGCATTTTTCCAATAAGCTTGGCTGTGAAAGGGAGAGAAAGATAAGGCAAGAGGCAAAAGAGGGTGTGTGTTGGGGGGGGGGGAATGTTTGGGGTCATTTCGTGTGTGTGTGTTTCTAAGATAAGAGAGATGTTAGCAAGTTCCAATGCCGAAGGGAAGAAGAGTCAGGAGAGGCTGGGGGGAGGAGCTTTGGGGCAAGAAGTCTACTGTGAGAGAGACTGAGAAGATGAAGCCTTCAGACACATTCTGTGGGGTTTGAAGGAAGGGCAAAGAGGGATGTGGTGAGTAGAACCACAGGGATTTGATGGATTTCATTTGTAAAGTCAGTGATGGGGGCAAATCAGGTAGATGGTTTGTGGAGTGTGGAGAATGCTTGAAGTAGTTGTAATGACTATAGAAGGACTGAGTAGGAATGACTGAGTGAATAGCAAACAGACTGGTGTTTTCCATGAAGCTGGAGACCAGCTAACTTAGGAATAAATAAGCATGAAAACTGCAAAGATGAGAGATTGGCATTTGAGAGTGGAATGTGCTGTTTTATGCCTTCAGGAGCGGATCCAACCCAGGTGATGCTAAGATCTTGACCTAGCCATGGGACTGAGTGGCTAATAGGGATAACCATGTGAAGGTAACTGGGATCAAGGAAGTCAACGAACCGAGAAGCCAGTGAGTCGAATGAAGCATCCAAGTGTGTGGTAAATTCCCCTGGTTGATGGCAAGTCTTAGAGAGAAGTAGACTGGGAAAGAAAGGCCAAAGGCCTCAGGAATGATGGGGAGGAAGAAGAGTTATGAAGGTAATGCTCCAGTGAAGAGGATTCTACAAGTGGATCACATGACCCCTAAAGATGCAGAATTTCTACAAAAGGATGGAAGAATGATTCAGGAACTATCTTCCTGCTTTGGTCTGTTCCTCACACAGCAGTTGGGTTGAATTTTTTTGATGCACTGCTAATCATGTTGGTCTTCTACTCATGACTTCCCATCTCCCTCTGAGTAACTCCAGTATCTCCACCTTGGCCCTCACTAGCTGGCCTGTCTCTCTTTCCTCTCTGACTTCATCTCGTAGCACTTTTCTACTTGCCCATCCTGCTCCAGCCCCACCAGCTTCTTTGCTGTCTCCAAACATGACAAAACTTGTCCCCACCTCAGAGTCTTTGCACTTGCTCATGGTATTGCCTGGAAAGTTCTTCCCAGAGGCCTGCTCATCCCCTCTCTGCTTGTCTGTCATTTGCTCAGCAAGGCCTTCCAGCTCTTTTCCTGTGCCCACTCTGACAGGAAGGGCCCATTCTACATTTCTACTTCATTTTCCTACAGAGCACTTTCACTATCCGCTGTGAAATACGTTTGCTCCCCCCCCCCCCCAACAACACTCTCCCAAGAAGAGAAGCTACTTGAAGGCAGGATTTGGGATCGTTCTTTTCACTGCTATCTGCTGTAGGAGGTATAAATTAATATTTTTTTTTGAATGAAGGCAGTGGCAGAGGGTGGTAAGAAGAAAGTATGTGAGAGAATTGCAGGAAAAGGTGCAGAGGGAAGCATGCGAGCAATGTCGGGTAAGCGGTTGTTGCCATGCAATGGCTTTCCAGTGGGAACTCTGGAAAGTGTTGGGGGGGTGGTGTAGGCACAGGTCATTGAGAGGAAGCCTGGAGCTGTGTGGGAACACAAAGACAGCAAGGGTAGATGATTGGAGGAACGTGCCTTTTGGGAAGTCTCCAAAGACAATGACAGGAATGGGTGGTGTGGTAACATTTGCTGGCTTTAGAGTTCCTGAAAGACTTAGAACCAGCAGCCCTTGGATTGTACATCTGGATTGATTTGTACTTCTGAAGAAATCCGTGAGAAAGACAACAGCAGTCACTGGGGTGTGGGAGGGAGATTTGTTGGATTAAGTTGCCCTTCCTGTCCACAGATGTGTTACCAAGGGCTCCCTGGCAGGCAGAGAGCAGGTGAATTGGTTAGTACCTGGCATTCTACCAAGAGTTCTCCACAGAAACAGCCCTGAGGTGGGAAGGTTTGGCAGTGAAATCATGTCGAGTGCTGTCAGGCTCTGTGTTTCCGATTCTCACCTCAGAGGTGCACCTCCAGCATTTGTTTGCCTCCACAATTATGGTCACACTGCCCTCTCTGTCTAGAATGTCCTTCTCCTTCCCTAGAACTACTCACATTTTTGGCATCCTTTAAGACCTAACTCAAACTCTATCTCCAGGACTGTTTCCCTTTACAACCCAAGCCTGGAAAATTGCTCCTTGCTTTGAACTCCTGTAGTGCTTATTGACAGACTTCATCGAACATTTAATTACCTACCGCCGTGTGACATCTCTTCAATGATTGCATTGAACTCTTATTTATACCTTCTGGGTTGCCTTTTTTTTTTTTTTTTTAATTTTTTTTTTGGGGGGGCGCCTGGGTGGTTCAGTAGGTTAAAGCCTCTGCCTTTGGCTCGGGTCATGATCTCAGGGTCTTCGGATCAAGCCCCGCATCCAGCTCTCTGCTCGGCAGGGAGCCCGCTTCCCTCTCTCTCTGCCTGCCTCTCTGCCTACTTATGATCTCTCTGTCAAATAAATAAATAAAATCTTCTAATATAAATAAGTAAATTTTTGTTTTTGTGTGCATGTGTGTGATAGTGCCTTGCTGTCTCTCTAGCTTCCTTGCAGGCTTCTTGAAGGCAGGGCAAGTTTTGTTGTCTTTGCAGCCCCACATTATCTGACATAGACCCTCATACATAGAATATATTTAGATCATATAAATTGATGCATATTAATTTACTAATCATTAATATTCCATGTGGACACCCAAATGATAGTTCTGTTTACCTGCAAATGATTGTTTAATGTGACAACACTGTAATATTATTATTTAACCATAAATGTGTTAGATTCTCTTCCTTTTCCATTCACAGATGATTCCCGACAAATGCTGTTGGGAATCTCTGTTGAACAATTTGGTCTTAATTTTTTTAGCAGAGGCCAGAAAGCTTGGTGGATAAGAATTTCTAAAATCGGATGTCCTGGTTTGATTATGAGCTCTGCCACTTGCTAGGAGGGTGAGACTGAGCAAGGTATTTAACTTTAACACACCTCAGTTTGTTCATCTGCAAAATGGGGATTATAATAATGTGCTTCTCATTGATTTATTGTGACTTATTTATGACTAAGTGAATTATATACCATGTGACATTCTTAGATTGACATTGGGGCATGATAAAGCCCTCAGTACTTATTAGCTGTTTTTTTGTGGGTGTCTAGAAATTTCCATATTTAAAGTATGAGGTTCTCATACCTCTTTCCACCCTATTTTTGCCACTAAGGAAGGACAGTAGGGTGAAGGTTCTGGTGTCTACCTCAGGAGCCCAGGCCGTGGTCTAAACTCTGCTATTTAGTTTGTGTGTTTTTTTTTTTTTTTTTAAGATTTTATTTATTTATTTGACAGAGAGAGATCACAAGTAGGCAGAGAGGCAGACAGAGAGAGAGAGGGAAGCAGGCTCCCCGCTGAGCAGAGAGCCCAATGCGGGCCTCGATCCCAGGACCCTGAGATCATGACCTGAGCCGAAGGCAGCGGCTTAACCCACTGAGCCACCCAGGCGCCCGAGTTTGTGTGTTATTTTAAGCACTCAACCTCTTTGGGGTATCTTAAAGATCGAGGAGTAAACATCTGTGAAAACCCTTTTTAAGCAGCTTGCTTTACCCAAAGCAAGGAACCGTGGTTGAGAACAGGAAACAAATTTAATTGGTTCTGTTTTGAAAATCTTACCCTTAGAAAATTTGCTTCAGGAAAAGAGTAACTCTTTGTCTCACTTTGATTGGATTATCCTGATTATCGGATGTGGCCTTCATTTTTTTTTTTTTTTTTTAACTACTAGTGCTATGGAAGGTTTTTTGTGCTGGTGATACCCTTCCTTTTCCATTTTGCAAATCTGGTTGGAATACTAAACAAACAATTGCAGTCATACATATCTTTGTGGTTTAAAATCTGTTTGGGGACTTTGACAAAGGAGCTCTGTAGGGAATGGTAATGTGATTAGGACAGTAACTAGCTGGGGCAGTATGAACACCCAAACCAGGCAGCCCTCCCTCCAGGGTTTCTTTCTTTTTCTTTTTTTTTTTTTAAGATTGTATTTATTTGTCAGAGAGAGAGAGGGAGAGCGAGCGAGCACAGGCAGACAGAGTGGCAGGCAGAGGCAGAGGGAGAGGCAGGCTTCCTGCTGAGCAAGGAACTGGATGTGGGACTCGATTCCAGGATGCTGGGATCATGACCTGAGCCGAAGGCAGCTGCTAACCAACTGAGCCACCCAGGCGTCCCCCCTCCAGGGTTTCTAAGAGATGTGTGTCAGAGGCAGATTAAGAGCAAGGTGTCTGGCTCGTGTTGCCTGGATTTGAATCCCAGCTCTACTATTTTCTGAGTGAACTTGCAAATGGCTTAACCTCTGAGAACCTGATTTCACATCCATAAAATAGAAACTATAGTACATACCTTATAGGGTTACTGTGGGTAAATATATGTAAAATGCTTATATATAATACAAGTGAGTGCTAAATAAGTATCAACTACTTTTAAAGATTTTATTTGTTTATTTGAGAGAAAGCATGAGTGGGGAAGAAAAGAGGGGGAGGGAGAAAGAACCTAAAACAGACTCTGCATTGAGAGTGGAGCCTGGAGCCCCAAGTGGGACTCTATCCCATGGAGCTGGAGACCATTACTGGGAGACCATGACCTGAGCCGAAACCAGGAGTTGGGAACTTAATCTCCTGAGCCACCCATATGCCCCAGTATTTACTGGTAATACATGCACACAATCATTGCCAGCAAAGGCATGTCCTTTGGTACTAGATAAGCCTCCCCAGATAGCAGTATACCCCTGGGACAGATGGAGGACTCATTTTGTCTAGGCCAGAGGTTTATAAGTAATATAGGCCTAATTGGTTACTCCTCTCTTTCCCCTTTTCTCTAAGGCCATAGCCAAGGCTAAGAAAGGTAGACCCAGAACTCGCCAACTTGATAAAGATAAAGGCAGTGAGTCTGAGTGCTGCTTGGGTCTGCCACTTGGATCTTCCAGGGCTGGTGGAGTCATTCCCAAAGAATTTGTTCCCTGGCTTATTTTGCCCAGCTGGTAGAGGAGAGGTGGGGAGTAGATGGTAGGAAGGAGAAGGATGAGAAGGGAGAGGGGGAGAAGTGGTTTAGAGACTCTCTGGTATAGGAGCCAACCCCGTGTCCCATCCTTTCTGTTACACTTCTTAGAAAGAAATGCCGTAGCCAGAGAGAAATGGCTGGGCCTTCTGTCAAGAATAATTTACCATTTCAAGTTTGAACTATTTTGATCTCATAATTTACCGGAAAGGAAGAGAATCCAAAGAATAAAAGATCAACGAGAAATAGGTGGAGTGGGCCGTCTCCCTAGGAGATGCTTCTCTCTCTCTGCTCCTTCTCACCTCTTTGACCTCAAAAGAGGAGATGCATTCGAGAGCCCAAAGGAGAAGGCCTCAACCTTACAGCACTGGGGAAAAGCCAATTGCATTGGAGTCTGGATGAGCACTTCTCAAATTTGCTGGGCATCAGATGACCTGGGGATCTTGGGTAGGCCTGAGATTCTTCATTTCTACAAAGCTCCCAGGTGATGCTATTGCTGCTGGTGGAGGACCTCTCTTTGAGTAGCAAGAGTCTTCTGGACAAATGGTGACTTAGAGTTGTGTGATGCATAGAAACTCCTGCTAAGTTACTATCCTCTAGATAATATGGCCCATCTGTACACTTGAACTTGGCCAACCTGCTTCTTAGGGATGGAGTGACAAGAAATGTCCCAGTCCTTCACTTTGATTTCAAATTTTGAAAGAGTGAAGAGGAGGTAAGGAGGACAAAGATGTTTATCATGGCCTATCAGTCCTGTGAGTGAGTTTTCTAGTCTGTCCACTAAGTCTGTCTGAAGTAGGTCTGTCTATTCTGTCTGAAATAAGCCTAATGTGAACATTGCACATTGGTGGCAGTTCATGCCTTAAAGTGGAAGCTGTGGCACAGTGTCGTATTATCTTCAGGATGACAGATGACAACCCCAGGTGTCATTTTAAAAAACCTTTCCTAATGATTACCCAAGTCTTATTAGTTCTCCAATTTAGCTGTCATTAAATACACAATTTCTATATACCAGTGCTTTACATACAGAACTTTTTTTTTTTAATTTTTTAATTTTTATTATTTTTTTAAGATTTTATTTATTTATTTGACAGAGAGAAATCACAAGTAGGCAGAGACGCAGGCAGGGAGAGAGAGAGGGAAGCAGGCTCCCCGCTGAGCAGAGAGCCCAATGTGGGACTCGATCCCAGGACCCCGAGACCATGACCCGAGCCGAAGGCAGTGGCTTAACCCACTGAGCCACCCAGGCGCTCAGAACTTTTTTTTTTTTTTAAGATTTTATTTCTTTGACAGAGAGACACAGTGAGAGAGGGAACACAAGCAGGGGGAGTGGGAGAGGGAGAAGCAGGCTCCCCGCTGAGCAGAGAGCCCAATGAGGGGCTTGATCCCAGAACCCTGGGATCATGACCTGAGCCAAAGGCAGGTGCTTAATGACTGAGCCACCCAGGTGCCCCTACGTACAGAAATTTGTTTGATTTTTTCCAAACAATATTTCAAAATAGAGATCATCACTTCCATTTGACAGATGAAGGAATTGAGGCTCAGACATTAAGTAATTAGCTCAAGTTTACCCAGCTGCGAAAACAGAGTTAGACTAAGAACCTAGGTAAGTCTAATTTTGCTTCTTCTCTCTTTCTACTACCTCCATGATGTCCCATAGATAACAAAATATTTATTTCAAAATTAAGAAGAATTGTCCTTTAAAGAATTTAAATCGTACATTTGTTATCAATGGACTCCATTGATGTGAATTTATGACAAAGCTAATGAAGCTTAAGTTTCAAGGATCCTGACTGGTAAAAGTACCTTCCAGGGTTCTCTAATTTTTTTTTAACTGTTTTGCTTTTTTTTTTTTCCGTAAAGTAGGCTCCATGGCCATTGTGAGTCTTGAATTCACCACCTTGAGATCAAGAGTCACGTGGTCTACCAACTGAACCAACTAGGTGTCCTATTCTTTGTTCTTAAACAGGTTTCCTAGACTTAAAAAAATTAGGGCCCCATAAAGTTGAATCTGCTTCTGTTGCTACCAGACACAGAAATCTCTTACAACATTCCAAATAAATAGTAGTTCAACCTGTCCTTGAATTTCTGCAATTGAGAGGAGCTCACCACTCCACAGGAAGTTTGTTTCATTTCAGATAGTTCTCATTCTTTGGAAGTTCTTTTTATATCGTGCCAAAAATCTACTTCCTGACAGCATCCAATTAGTGACCTCAGTTCAGCCTTCTGAAACTACATAAAGTGAATCTAATTCCTCTCCATCTAATAGGTCTGACAGTACCTAAAGGCTGTTCTAGTACCCTCTTCCAAGTCATCCTCAATGCTTACAACGGTTTCTCATCTCTTGCCATCTTGGTCTACTTTCTCTTCTAGTTGATGATGTCCTTCTAAAGAGCATTCTAGGTTTATCTTGACTGAAAGAACAAAGCAACTTCCTTGGTACTCTTACTTGTTGAACACTTCGCATTTACCACTGTGGAAATTGATCTTTGCTGGTGTATTTGACTCTTTGTTGTGGTTTGCCCAATCATGTTGTACCCTTGTTTTCTTTCTTTCCCCAGGCTTCATCTTCTTTTCCTGCCCTCCAGGCTTCGTCTTCTCAAAAGATGCTTCCTACTTTTCTTGTGATGATACTATTCATATTACATGATCTTTCAGGAGTTGGATTTAGTAGGACTTAGCAAGAAGGCTCCCTGACACATTCCAGACAGTATGGGAAGACAGCACACCTACAGCTGTCCCTGTGTATAATACGACCATGTCTGTATGTCCAAGTTCACACTCTTAATCTAGGTTTTCTCAAGCCATTTGTCACATTTGGAAAAAATCTTCATAGGAAAGGCTCATTGAACAAGATAATTATGATTTTTTCCCTCGTAGTTCCATTTGCCATTTATATTACTTTCTACATGAATTTCTCTCATCTTCCTGCATGTTCATTTATATTTTTTTAGGATTCCCTCTGACCTGTCCTGGCGATGTAGGGGTAGAGCAGCACCCCAATCCCATGTGTCTCCTACACTGAGTGAGCACATCACACTCCACTGATGTGCCCTTTCTGAGGCAAGCCAAACAGTGTATTCCCTGCAGGGTTTCAGCTCTGGCACTCTTGTTGCCCTTTCCCCTGTTTTCTCCCACATTGTCCGGTATCTACCAAAGATTCCTTCCTATCTCTCTCATGCCTTTTATTTTTGTCAAACTCCTCACTGTGTCTTTTAGGTAGAGAAGTTAGAAATTCAGAGGTCAGGGTCTTTTGGACACAAGTAGAGGGGTTTTTTTCCCTATTAAATTTTAATTAAATTGCTCTCTATAAGTTTTATAGCAGATTGCTTTAAAAAATGAAATAAGGGGGACGCCTGGGTGACTCAGTTGGTTGGACGACTGCCTTCGGCTCAGGTCATGATCCCGGAGTCCTGGGATCGAGTCCCGCATAGGGCTCCCAGTTCCACAGGGGGTCTGCTTCTCTCTCTGACCTTCTCCTTGCTCATGTTCTCTCTCACTCTCTCTCTCTCTCAAATAAATAAATAAAATCTTAAAAAAAAAAAAAATGAAATAAGGGGCGCCTGGGTGGCTCTGTCGGTTAAGCGGGTAAGCAGTTAAGTATCCAATTCTTGATTTCGGCTCAGGTCATGATCTCAGAATTGGGAGATCCAGCCCAGCAGCATGGGGCTCTGTGCTCAGCAGGGAGGCTGCTTGAGATTCTCTTTCTCCCTCTTCCTCTGCCCCTCTTTCTCACTTCTCTTTCTCCCTCTCTTTTTTGCTCCTTAGAATAAGTAAATCTTCTTAAAAAAATTAAATACATGCAGATGCTGACACCTGAAAAGGCCACTGATGACCCTACAAGTTACTATTTGCTCATGAAAAACACTTTTCACTCATTTAGATTGCTTACTATATGTTAGAACTAGAAGAATAGCAAAATAAAGATTTAATTTGTGTGGAAGATAATAAAAATACTGTGAACCAGAAAGGAACGAAATCTGAATTAATTATTAAGTGCCAGCCATGGAGATTACCTCATATAATCTTGTTAATAACCTGTACAGTAGGAGTGATTATGAAGACTTTACATATAGATGAGGAAACCTAGAGCAGTTAAGTAACCAACCTGAGAGCCAAGATGGAAGCACTTCTCTCCAGGTTCCAAAGCAGGCAGTGCTTATCTTACCTGGCCTGCCTTACTCTAGAATGGCTATTAGCCAAGCTGCAGGAAGTCCATTATTAATGTTCTTAAGAAACCTGCATTTTCATAACTCCAAAAGAATCTGGGTAGTCAGGCAGAGTAGCAGCTTGACAAACTAGAAAACAATCTTGAGCAAATTTTTTAAAGATTTATTTATTTATTTATTTATTTATTGGAGAGAGAAAGAGAGCGAGCATGTGTGCAAGCAGCGAGGTGAAGGAGAGAGAATCTTAAGCAGACACCCCACTGAATGAGGAGCCTGACCAGGGGCTTGATCTCACAACCGAGATCATGACCTGAGCTGAAATCAAGAGTCGGATGCTTCACTGACTTCACTGACTGAGCCACCCTGGGGCCCCAAACCTGAGCAATTTAAAACAAATGCAGGGTTTCACATTCCTCACCTCTTCCTTACACCGTACCTTTAAACTTTGAATTCACTCTTAGGTTACCTGGCTATTTGTTGCTCTGAGCCCTATTTGGCTAATATGCCTAGACAAAGGATTTGGTGTTACCACAAAACAAAGTAGCCTCAGTAAGTAACTGCTCCTGATATTGTAGAAAGAAGAACTAAAACTAAAATCTAAAAATTAAAATCTTTGGCATTGACACAATTTCTTAGATATCTGGTTTTGAACTGATTCATTTCGTGATCTTAAAAGGTGTGAGTTTTTTTTTTTTAATGTCCAAGGGAGCTTTTTGGATAGTTTGGAACAATAAATTTATAGATTCTTGGGTTTCAAATTAACATTCAATTTATTAAAGTCACAATTTTTTTCTCAAGATTTCAAGTCCAATTTTCAGAACTTCTTGGTCAATTTTTAAATCTAGAAGTATTTGAATAAAATAAGAGTACTTTTGCTTGATCTCTGATTAGTGCTCTATTAATTTTAAGCACATAAAATTTGTCTAAATAATCTCATATAGGAATTAAATTCATTAAATATTTCAAACCATATTCTTAAATTTACTATCATTAATTCTCACAAGGATTTTATTTTGTTTTAATTTATTTTTCAGATTTTACTTATTTATTTGTTTTTGTTTGTTTGTTTGTTTTTAAAGGCTTCGGGCCCAGCAAGGAGCCCAACACAGGGCTTAAACTCAAGACTCTGAGATCAAGCCCTGAGCTGAGATCAAGAGTTGGATACTTAACCAACTGAACTGTGCAGATACCCCAAGATTTTATTTTTAACTTATCTCTACACACAACATGGGGCTTGAACTCAGAACCCCATGATCAAGAGTTATATGCTCCACCAACTGGGCAGCCAGGCAACCCCTTCCAGGCATTTTAAATACTCGAAATTGGCAAATTCACAGCCCTAACATGCAAGTGACATTTATAAAACAGCTATCAATCTTTGGAGCTAAGAAGGGCTTCACTTTCTCTGAGAACCTGGCATTTTTCTCTTTTCTGATGAGAATTATACAACTAATCCTGTTTCTCTATATGCTCGAGCTGCCAGGAAGCTCAACATTAAAATTAAAGCTCTGATTAAGAAATACTTGTTGACACTGCTGGTTATCATATTTGTTTTCTCTTTTTTATTGACCCTGGTTTTTATTTCAACTTATATTTCACTATTTTATTACATATGACTCAGGTCTTTGTGAAAAGAAAAATGTTATCAATGAAAATAAATAAGGAAATAGAGCGGAATATTATTATTACTAGCTTTTCTTGGGATAGTTGAGAGAATCCATAATCATCATTAAAAATCAATGCTTGCAGCTACCAGAGAGAGTAAATGCTTATAAAATTTGGGGTGCCCTCAGAGATGTACAGATCTCTAACCCTACTCCTGGTGAATTTGATAGCTTGTTTTAATTCAAACCATTCCAGATAGCTTCCAAATTTGGTATAAAACAATTCCAGTTATTTTGCTGTGACAGGGTTACTTTATTTTTACAAACCATGTACTGATACTTCAAAGTTCACTGACTGAATAAATTTGTATTGAATACTTAGGACGATCCAGGCATTATTCTGCACATTTAGGCTTATGTGTACTGGACAGGAAAGGGGTGGGTTGTGGAGGTGTAGAGGGTGGGTGAGGAGATAATAATCCAGTCCTATTCTAGAGGAGAAAACAGCTCTACCTAAATAGTACAAAAGGTATCTTAACCATGTATAAAGAATATTTTAATGAACTAGGAAAAGCAATGACTTAGGTTAGTATTATCCTTTCTGAAATTGGTTATAAATAGATTATACAGACTATATGGCAAAGAACCAAAGACAAATATTAGCAATATAAATGATAAGCAAAGGCTTAAAATTATCATATATATTTAGTTCCTAAAAATTGATAACAGAAAAACAAACAATACCACAAGAAATTAAAGAGGCAAGGGTAGGAATAGAATATTTGCTGCAGTGGGAAATGCACATGGGCACTAAGCAAATGCAAAGAGGCTCAACCTCTCTAGCAGTCAGGTAAATTCACTCTTCACCCATTAGAGGTGTAGTCATTTACAAGGCCGGGAATAATCAGTGCTGAAGAAATTATAGGGAAATGAGTACTCACACTTACCAGGGGCATTTGTGAAATGAAATAACTTTCTGTACAATGATCTTACTGTATGTGTTTTAAATATGCATACACCTAGCGATAGCATTCCCACTGCTGGAAATCTTTCTGCTAAAATGAAAATACTAACCTAAAGGACAATCTTTGCAAGTACCAGTACAAGTAAGTTTATTGCAAATTGTTTTATGGTGGGGTGAAAATAGGAAACAACTTGAGAAGTTATCAGTAGGGATATTTTTATTGGATATAATATATTCCTATCATAGAGCAGTAAGATCTATGAAAATAGTGATTTTGATTTCTGTATTTTGAACTGAAGATATGATCATTATATATTAAGATTTAAAAAAGCAAGTTTGTATATGTATATATATCTATATGTCACATCCATACATGAAATTTTACATTAAAAAACACACACTATACATATGTATAATATATGTGTGTAATATAGAAAACTCATGTAAGCCAGATAAAAGTGAGGAAGCGTTTGCCAATTTGTTATTACTGCTTAGTGTTTGGAATGGAGTTAAATGGAAAGAGGGTTTTACTCTGTGTTTGGCTTACTGCAAATAATATCTCTTAGGAATGATATTAATAATGATTATAAAAATACAGCAAACATTTAATGAGAGTTTAAGTTGCGGCAGAGACTGTCCTAAGAGCTTTTAATCTCTTAAAATGGTAATCTTCACCATTTTCTAGACAAAGGAATGAGGCTCTGAGGGGTTGGTCACCTGTCGAAGGCTGCACTTTTAGGAACAGGCAGACCAGAATTTAAATCCAAGTCATTGGGGCGCCTGGGTGGCTCAGTGGGTAAAGCCGCTGCCTTCGGCTCAGGACATGATCTCAGGGTCCTGGGATCGAGTCCCGCATCGGGCTCTCTGCTCAGCAGGGAGCCTGCTTCCTTCTCTCTCTCTCTGCCTGCCTCTCAGTGTACTTGTAATTTCTCTCTGTCAAATAAATAAATAAAATCTTAAAAAATAAAAAATAAAAAAAATAAATCCAAGTCATTTTTTTTCCAATGCTTATCTTCTTAAGCCAAAATCCAATGAAAGATTTTTTTATTAATAAAAAATATAAGAAGCACCTGACTGGCTCAGTTGGTGGACCATGTGACTCTTGATCTTGGGGTTGTGAGTTCAAGCCCTATGTTGGATGTGGAACCTACTGAAAGTAAATAAATAAATAACAATAAAAATATAAGTTGAATATATGAAATTGGCATGCTTTGGAAAGTTACACTTGCAAACACACTGGGCATCTGTGTTTCCATGATTTTTAATCACTAAGTTTATACACAGTCTGAGGAAAATTTATCTATGTCTTAACTACCACACTTACCAAATATCTTTCATTTTGTGGCAACAATGAGCCTCATTATACTCCTTTACACATACAAATTAATATAAAAATTAGATACATGTTTATATTATACCCATTAACTACTAATAGCTATAAGGGAATTATGTTATAGCTATAGGGGAATTATACTATACCCATTAACTACTAATAGCTATAGGGGAATTAATTATGTTCTCATATAAATTAACAATAATTATAACTGGGTTAAAATCACAAATATCACACATTTAAAAATCAAGTTAAATCTGAAGTTTTACCTGAGTAATCCATGAAACAGTTATAAGTGTATATGAGGAACAGCAATGCCATCAACTCTTGCTAGAGAAAACACAATCAGTCTGAAGATCTGTCTTTATTCACTATTTGACAATGTTAGTTACAAATACTGTTATGGCTTTAAAAGGCCTACACATGTATAGTCATCTCTTCAACCCATTCCCCTATAAATGTTCTATATCCAGGTCCCAGATACACTACAATTAAAATTTCCAAAACTTTCTCTGCTTCCTGAAAACAATTATTATTGGTACTTAAGATATTATTTTAAAGGTTTTTTGGTACACTACCAGGGTTTTATTATGGTCTCCTAGATGTACTAACGAAGCTACTTGTTCTCTACAAAATATGCTCATTGCTTCTATGCCTGTTTCATAATTGGCTACCCTCTCAGTTAATACACTTTGAAGCAGAGGTGCATGTTAAACTTTGACCTTTCTCTGATTTGGGGTCTTTTCAGACTTCTGCTTTCTGCTTCCCAAAGACAAAAATGAAGTTGTTTAACAGTTATTTCAGTAAGAAGCAGGACATTTGGAATTGGTCTCTTTCATTCAAGTCACCTCTTATGTCTGGCCCTTGGTTTCTTTTCTGGTAAGTATCCTCTGGAGCTGCTTCTATCACATCCATCTATAAGTATATTTATTGAAATTTTACTAAATGTATCCTCTGCGTTGTAGGGGATTAAAGCCTTGGCCTTTGCCCTCAATGAGCTAAGGGCCACACTGGGGGCAGTGAGGGAGGGGGGGAAAGAGGAGGGTGGTGGTTTCATTGTGATGGTGTGAGCATTCATTCAAGGGTTATTGATTGAATGCTCAGTTGAGAAACCCCCAGTCCTAGAAAGCGAGGACCAGGAGATATTTTGTATCTTCTTTTTGTATCTTCTTTGTACATTCTTCCAAATATAGACCAAGAGTTGATTTAGGAATTCAGAGCAATGCACAGGATAGTTACCTAGATTCTAGACTTGTTCTGCAGTATAATTGGAAATACAAACTTTCTGCTCCACAAAGGTGATAGGGAGGGGAAAAAGAAAGTCCATAGGACACTGTTCTTTCAAATTCTGAAATGTTACTAGAATTTTTTTTTAAGGGGCCAGAGTAGGAAGAACTAAGTATTTTTTTTTCTTGAAGCTGTTTCAGTTAATGTAATTAATTGATATTCAACTAATACATATTAATATGGCTCTAAAAGCTATTGCCCCTGGACAAATGAAAAGTGTCTAAGGTGTCTAAGTCACCTCCCCATGCCCAATCTTGTTTCTCCGCTCTCTGAGCACTCTACCCAGCAACTATAGGGGCAAGATCTGGCAGGGGGCCTTGAAGATACTGGTTAGATCATGGAGGCAGTGTTTTATCTCAGTAGTCAGTTCTCAGTGTTGTTAAACACTTTTTTTTTTTTAAAGATTTTATTTATTTATTTGACAGAGAGAGATCACAAGTAGGCAGAGAGGCAGGCAGAGAGAGAGAGGAGGAAGCAGGCTCCCTGCTGAGCAGAGAGCCCGATGCGGGACTCGATCCCAGGACCCTGAGATCATGACCTGAGCCGAAGGCAGCAGTTTAACCCACTGAGCCACCCAGGCGCCCCTTGTTAAACACTTTTAATAAAAATGTTCATTTTTCTCTATGTGTGTGTGTGTGTGTACACATTGGGTCATGATAAAAAAAAAAAGTGTGAAAGCCACTGTTCTCTAGGCAATATGAATGTAGAAAGGAACCTTTTTAAACCAACTACTTTTCCAATGAAAAGATGACTCTGACCAGCCTAAGGTGGAAAATTTTGTTGAATTTATATTTATCTTACCTACATAGAGAATGATACTGGCTTTCGATCTACCACGTTGATATCAACTTCTTTAATGACATTAAGACTAAAAGTAAAATGATTTAAAAGAAAATTTAAGTATATCATAGTATAGGTGTTTCATAGCTTTAAATAGAAAGGTGGTATAAGAATAAACTGTACATCTAGCTAAATCTTCAGTTAGATAAAATGATGGTACCTGAGAAGTAATTAATTTCACTCCCTGCCCTAATGGCTCAGCCATGGTCTTATGGCTCAGCCATGGATGAGAAGCTTTGGGTTAACTATTGAAGGGTAGCAGAATATGACATATTGATTATTTTAAGCTGTATGCACTTGAAAAACAGCAAAAGCAGAGAGAGGTTCTCTCAACTCACCTTATCTGCCTAAAGACAGATCCTAAAAGGAACTCAGTTATCATAAATCTCCCAGGGAGTTTCATCAACCATGGAAGACTGACGCATAGGAGACTACAAGTTAAAGCATACCCAGAAAACTTTTTCACAAATTATCATGCCTTCCAACTAACTGGCTACTGGCCAGTTTGTTTGCCCTAAAAGTTACTTGCCTTCCTCCTAAAAGGCCTACATCCCCTTTCCCTAGTGAGATATTTAACACTGAAAAAAAAAAAAAAAAGATTTAACCTTGAATTTTAAGCCATTTTGGGGAGTTAGTCATTTTTTCCTGGGTTTCTCCCATGCATACATGAGGTATACATGTTAATAAAATTCTGGTTTTGTTGTTGTTGCTCTCAGTTGTTACTTAAGTCTCTACTAAGAAACCAGAGGGGTTTTCCTCCTCTATGGTGTGTTTCATGAATACCAGCAATACCACTAATCCATAGGGTACAGAATATTTAAAACACTTCGTAGATCTATACTAAATGGATAAGCATTCTTTTTTAAATCGGTGGTTCAGAGCCAGTGACACTGTCCCTCTGAAGGAGGTTTTGTAAGGTAAGAAAACTGCCAAGGAATGCCCCAATTCATAAGACTGCAAAATGTCTTCCTTCATTTATCATAGTGAATAGAAAAAAAAAAAAAAAGATTCAAGAATAGACGGTTTATCTGTAAATGCAAGAAGCACTTTTGAGCTTCTATTTTGCACATAGTATGGGGGGGCAGGTTATTTAAGGATCTTAGTCTCATTTTTTAAAGAAGCGGGTAGACAATACTATGTAATTCTTTATTTGAAATGCTTTGTCTTTCTGCACTGCTGGCTTTGTCATCAGCCAATGTTGCAATTACTTTAACAAGCAAAGGAAATGCCAGTCAAGTGCAGCACCTGGGACCTCCTCACCCTTGCAACATATTAAGCCTCACGCAGGAGACAGAAACCACTCAAGGCTGTGTGTGGAGGAGCCCAGGTGAAAAAGGGAGTGGGTGACTGTGAGCCTGGGTGTGTAAGAGCGCCTTGTCCCCAGGGCCAATGTTTATATTAGCAATGCACTTCCACCTTTGGTACACTTAATCAGGCACTTATTGTATTCCATGGTATTATCCTGACTTCAGGACTTTGAAGGACAGCTTTGGAGACTCCTCAAGTGCATTTGACATGAAAATGCTTTGTGCAGCCAGATGTCAATTCCACCTGTCCAGAAGCTTATGCTGAACTGTGACCGGGGCTGACGCAGACGGAGCTGGATTTTACTTCGCCCCCAGAACCTTGTGAGAACGGTAAGAGCCAGAGGTCCGCCAACCACAGGGGCTATTGGGCAAAACACGGTGAGCCTTAGAAGGTGGGTCATTGCTCTGTTCCAGCAGCGAGCCAGAGACAACAAATAAAATGGAAGATCCTTCTCTGTGGCAAAGCAGGCCTCTTATTTGAAACGGAAGGCCTGAAGGAGGGAGGCGAGCAAAGAAAGGAAAGGCAAAGGCACTGCTCCTGGAAACCCGGTTCATTCAAACCCGGAGGACAGCAAACCCCGCCTCCCCACGCCGCCGCCCGCTCAATCGCCAAGCGCTCCGGGTGTGAGCTCGCCCCGCGGGGAGCGGCTTGGAGCCGAGGAGGCGGTGGCAGAGGTGGTTTGGGCAGCCCCGCGCGGCGGATAGGCCCAGACAAACAACACCCATTCCCCCTCCCCCTCGCTTAGTTCAACTCCCACTCGGCCCCGGCCACGCCCTGCCGCCACCGCCCCCTCGGGCAGCTTTCCGCTCCGCAGCCAGGCCTCGGTCGGGGGCGGGAGAGAAGGCGGTGCCTCGGAGGGGCCGCAGCGGCTGGCGGAAACTACAAGGGCCGAGAGGCTTTGCGGCAGCGAGCCGCCCCTTTTCTCCCACCACTCAGCGCGCGTCACCAGGGGCTCAGCCAATGGGGACCAAGCCAGGGAAAAAGGGCGCCCGGGTCCGGATGCGCCTCAGGAAAGCCATGCTCCCTGCGCAGGGGCAGCAGGCAGTTCACCCGGCACGGCGAGTCGTCGGTGGTCCGCACGCCCCCTCATCCGACCCACTCGCTTCCCTTGAGCGACAGCTCTCCTTTTTTCTTTAGTGGCAATTCCGAGGGATGCTGGAGCCGGTTTTTGAGGAGAGGGCGCTGGGAAATGAGTAGGGGGCGGGATATCCTGAGACAACAAGTTTGGCTGTATGGAGGGCCTACCGGCAGCGAGCCGGAGCTAGAACGCCGAGAGAAGGAGCACCGGAGAATCCAAGGGAGGAAAAGAAAAGCGGCTGAAAGGATAACCCCGAGAAAGGGGGTGGAGAGGAGGCGGCCCCAGCGCCCCGGCCCCCGGCAGGTCGGCGGCCAATCCGCTGGGGGAAGGGGTGGAGAGTCGGCGGCTCCGGCGGAGAGAGGCCGAGGGGGGTGGGGAGTCGGCCGGGCTCGCACCGCCCTGGCCCCGCCCCCGGCCCGCGCCGCCGCCCGCGCCGCGCGCCGCCGCTGTCAATCAAGGGCGAGTCAGCCGGGCTCGGGCGGAGAGAGGAGCTGCTACGCCACAGCCCAGCGGCGGCCATTCGCGGAAAAAGAGGCAGAGCCTGTGCCAGCTACAGCCTCCTCCGAGCCACCGCGGGCGGGCGGGACCGGCCTCTCCTCCCGCCTCGCCCCCACCCCCACCCACCTCTATCCCTGTGTCTCCGTCTGAGGGTTTGTCCTGTTAATGCGGGATGAGCGGTACGTATTCTCCACCCCCCTCGGTCTCCTTCACCGCCTCCCTCCCTCCCTCCTTCCCCAGACCCTGCTCGCTTCTCCCCCCTCCCCCGGGGCCGCTGAGATGCTTTAAGGGGAGGAGGAGAGGAAGGGAGGGTATCAGGGGGTGGGAAGGAGGGTTGTGTTTTGTCTTAATGTCTGAGAGAGAACAACCTTCTGGGTGTTGCTCTGGAGCGGATGGGTCGGGTTTCAAACCACGTTTTGTGATATCCCCCTCCTCCCTTCCCTCCTTCTCCCCCACCCCCTGCCGGTGTGCGTGGATCGCGGGTTTATGGAGATTAATGTTCAGGGGGAGGGGGAGAGAGGTGGGGGGGGGAAGACGAATAATAATAATCCTAATAACCTGTTGTCGTTGGCCGCGGGGGGGGGGGTTTGTTGCAGATCAGAAGAAGGAGGAGGAGGAGGAGGCGGCGGCGGCAGCGGCAGCAGCAGCGGCGATGGCTACAGAAGGAGGGAAAACCTCTGAGCCAGAGAATAACAATAAAAAACCCAAAACCTCAGGCTCTCAGGTAAAAGCAAACATATAAAAAAAATTCATCACGAAACGTTAGGGGAGAGAGGGAGTTATGTCCTTTAATTGCCCAAAACTGAAGAACAGAATACAAATGTTCATCCACTCAAAGCATCTTTCTGAGAGTGAGGAAGTTAAATTGTAAATTCATAAGATTTCACACGTTTGAGGGATAACGTTGATTAAAATTACACCAGGAACTCAGACTAGTAGAAAAGGGTGTGTATTTTCCCAAGGGCATTTTGAATTTATGAGAATATACTTGAAGAAAGTTTGTTAGAAATTTCCTTTTATTTGAACTTTATATTACAGTATCTGCGTCCTTATTCTTGTCTTACTGCTTTTGTTACTATTTCTTTTTGATTTCTGTCACTTCCTAAGTTCTAAAACATAGAGCTGTCAAAATAAATAAATAAATAAACCCCCTTCCAACTACTAGCTCCACTAAATCCGCCCACTTTTTTTTCCCCCCTCTCCTTTACCATCTCATTTTTGGGTAGGACTCTCAGCCCTCTCCTCTGGCTTTACTGGCAGCTACTTGCAGCAAAATAGGGACTCCTGGTGAAAATCAAGCAACTGGACAACAACAAATAATTATAGATCCAAGCCAAGGATTGGTGCAACTTCAAAATCAACCACAACAGCTAGAACTGGTAACAACACAACTTGCTGGAAACACTTGGCAACTTGTTGCCTCCACTCCTCCTGCTTCAAAAGAAAATAACGTTTCTCAACCAGCTTCTAGTTCATCTAGTTCTTCCAGCAGTAATAACGGGAGTGCATCTCCTACAAAAACTAAATCAGGTAATTCTTCCACCCCTGGTCAATTTCAAGTCATACAAGTACAAAATCCAAGCGGTAGTGTGCAGTACCAAGTGATTCCACAACTTCAGACTGTGGAAGGCCAGCAAATTCAAATCAATCCAACTAGTAGTTCATCTCTACAGGATTTGCAGGGTCAAATTCAGCTCATTTCTGCAGGTAATAATCAAGCTATACTCACAGCTGCTAACAGGACAGCTTCTGGGAATATTCTTGCTCAAAACTTGGCAAATCAGACCGTTCCAGTCCAAATTAGACCTGGTGTTTCAATACCACTGCAATTACAGACCCTTCCTGGTACTCAGGCTCAAGTTGTAACAACCCTACCAATTAACATTGGAGGCGTGACGTTGGCTTTGCCAGTGATAAACAACGTGACTGCCGGAGGAGGGACTGGACAGGTTGGCCAGCCTGCTACTACTACTGATAGTGGGACTTCCAATGGGAGTCAGTTAGTTTCCACACCCACCACCACCACTGCTTCTGCCAGTACTATGCCGGAATCTCCCTCCTCCTCCACTACCTGCACAACCACTGCTTCAACATCTCTGACGAGCAGTGACACGTTAGTGAGCTCAGCAGACACGGGCCAGTATGCAAGCACATCAGCCAGTAGTTCTGAACGCACTATTGAAGAATCTCAAACACCTGCTGCTACTGAGTCTGAAGCGCAGAGCTCCAGTCAGCTTCAGTCTAATGGAATACAGAATACACAGGATCAATCAAATTCTCTTCAGCAGGTGCAAATTGTAGGCCAGCCTATCTTACAGCAGATCCAGATCCAACAGCCTCAGCAGCAGATCATTCAGGCTATTCCACCGCAATCATTTCAACTTCAGTCAGGGCAGACAATTCAGACCATCCAGCAGCAGCCTTTGCAGAATGTTCAACTTCAAGCAGTAAATCCGACTCAGGTGCTTATCAGGGCTCCAACTTTAACACCTTCAGGGCAAATCAGTTGGCAAACTGTACAGGTTCAGAATATTCAGAGTCTTTCAAATTTGCAAGTTCAGAATGCTGGGTTATCCCAACAATTAACCATCACCCCAGTGTCTTCAAGTGGTGGCACAACTCTTGCTCAGATTGCTCCTGTGGCTGTTGCTGGTGCCCCAATAACTTTGAATACTGCCCAGCTTGCATCAGTGCCTAACCTTCAGACAGTGAGTGTTGCCAACCTGGGTGCTGCAGGTGTTCAAGTGCAAGGAGTTCCAGTTACAATCACTAGTGTTGCAGGTAAGCTACTGCTGTCTTTTATCTATAACATTCTTTCATGCAGTTTTTAATAACAATTAGTTAAACTTTTTCTTTGCTAACTCTTAGGTTTGATATAGACCTCTGAAGTAAACATCGTAAGAAATCTAAAATCACTGGAATATTAATTGCCGTAACTTTTGCCATCAGTGTGACCCATTCACATCTGTACGTTTTAATACGAGGTTTTACGTGTGAAATTTGCTAGACACTTTTTTATAAATATATTCTTCCATGGAGCAAAACTTCCTAATTAGAGTCAT
The DNA here is from genome assembly GCF_022355385.1 of Mustela nigripes. Lineage (NCBI taxonomy): Eukaryota > Metazoa > Chordata > Mammalia > Carnivora > Mustelidae > Mustela > Mustela nigripes. Next base: position 53,564,772 of record NC_081560.1, on the reverse strand, counting down.
AATTATCTTGTGTAATTTAGAGATTATATTTGAATACACTTGAACTCTTCAGAAAGAACTCTAATAAAAATGACGTTTACATCTTCTTTATAGGAAAGTAGGTTTAAAGCTGAATTAGTATACAGTTGTAAATCTGTTGAAGTTTTAATTCTACTTGGTAAAAAGGCTAACTTTTTCTTAAATTGGAAGTTCTGTTTCAGTGTCTTGTTGTTCGTGCTTTTGGGTTTTATTATACAGTGTTCTTTAAAAGTAGATGTTGATGCAGTTTTGAGATGCAATTGTTAAGTTACAAATTGATTAATTTTTATGTCTGCTTTTCTGCTAAAACCAGGATTTTCTCAGGATTTTTGAATAATTATTCACATATAAAATTATACTTAAATCTTATGGTGGTTATATTATTTATCGGTATTTTTAGTGTGAAGCTGTTGAAAAGCAATTAAAAATGAAAATAGTAGAATGTGGCTAATTCGAATTAATTGTAGTAAGGTCATTTTAAAACCAATTATAAAGGAGTTATTTGTTATGCATATGAAGTCATTTCTGAAGTATTTGGAAAATTAGTCTTACTAAGTATTTTAAATTTTCTTGATTTGTCTTATTTTACCTAATAATACCTTTTGTTTTCAGTAATTAAACATTTTTTACTGATTTTGGTTCGGTGAAAACCTAGTTGTGGTTTTAGCGCCTTTGATACTGTCAGATATGTTTAATCAAATATTTTTTATTTTTTATTTTTTATTTTTATTTTGATAAAGGAATAAACACATCACTTTTAATGACCTTTCTTGAAACAAGTTTCAGAAGAATTATGCAAGGGCTTTTGTTTTGTAGTTAATACCTAGAGTAGATGTATATATTTATAATTGGATGTTGCCAGATAGAGTTCTCTGATAATGAAGAACAGAGATTATGTGTTTTATTTAGATGCCCATTGCCTCTAAACTAGTTCTATCCAGTAGACTTTTCTGTGATGTTGAAGTGTTGTATATCTTATCCAGTGTGTTAGCCACTAGCCACGTGCAGCTACTGAGCATTTAAAATGTGGCTCCTGAAACTGAGGAACTGACTTTTAAATTTATTTAATTTTAATTTAAATAGCCGCATGTGATTAGTGGCTTCTGTATTGCTAAAACAGTAACCTAATCAAAGTATTTTGTGTGTGGTACTTTTCCCCCTAAAGCTATTGCAGCACAATTTTAGAAGTATTTCTCTGGATTACAATCCATAGCTTGCTTTGTTCATTCTCTTTTCCTAAAAATTGACAGTATATTAAGTATTAATGAAAAATGTCTGTTTTTGTTTGGTTGGATGACAGTTTGCATTACCAAAAGTTATTTCACTTATATTTTTGATTTGCCCTTTACGCATTTGTGAATTATGATTAAGAGAATTGAATAATTTGTAATTTAGTTTAGGAATAGTTAATTTTTCTGTACTGTAATTGGTATCAGTTACAACCCAGAGTTTCCCCCCTTAACCATTGTGAGGGTAAGTCATTGATAGGAATGTGGTTTTCTGACTACCTAACTCAGATTTACTTGAATGATGCATTGTTAGGAAGGCAGGATCCACTTTCTGGACCTGTAACTTTTGGGGGTGTGGTCAAGGAATTTGCTTTTCATACAAACTTTCCAGGTCATTCTAAATCTCACTGAAATTTGAGAACCAAGGATCTGGACATCAGTAGTGAACTCTAAAGCAAAATATGGCAGCAGATGGGTGTTGGAGCTAGTTCATGTGTGCCTCATAGAATGGATTTTTGATGGCAAAGAGAACTTAAGAGTTATTATTTCACAAGCATATATTGACTAGCCACATGCTGCGCACTCCCAATAGGTATGTTTAGTCTTCATTTTCAGAGCTAATATTTTTTTATTTTTTTATTTAAGAAGTTTAAATTATTTGGGTATTACTGAGTATTTTAGGAGATTTAAACTTTACCTAGTTGATTTTTTTTTTCTCCTGAAACCAAAGATTTTAAATTTTGTTGATGTTAAAGAGTTTATGTTCTAATAGGTATGCTCAGTCATTTTAAGAAGATAGCCATGTTATAAAGACCAGAATTGTACTAACTTCTACAAGTCAGTGCAATTAATCTGGTCCTAGTTGCTCATAGATTTTTACCTTACTGTTTAGTATAGTAAGTGTTTGACAAATATTTGTTTGCTGAATAAGGTGTAGAAGGTGATGGAGAAGATAGCAGTTTGGAATTGGGAGCAGTGCCCTTGGAGTGGTTTTAATGAAGCTGATTAAATGGCTCTATTTTCATTAATTTCTTTTGGCTTTGAGTTTTTCATACATTAAGAGTGGGATACCAGGTACTTTACTCTCTCTAGAAGAGGGAGAATGAGCAATAAATGTCCATATATCTCTTTTATAAATGAGCCCTGGAAGTTCTGAGCTTTTACTTTATGTCCCCACCTTTTGGTACTTTTTGATTATTTTATGTGTCTATTCCTTCCCCCAAATGATATTATTTAATTTTGTTTAATGGAAGATTTTTGCTTTAAATAGTTATGACAACCATTAACCAGACTTGAAAAAAAATTATTAATAGCTGACTTTGAGAGAATGTAACAGTGGGCTGTAAGTTATCATGCATCCTCATGTCACTCTTCAAGAGATATGGAAAGGGTCTGGATGATATGGACAGGAAAAACAATTTTATATGGTAATCAAATGAAACCAGTTCTTGAAGCTAAGGAGCTTCATACTTGATTTTATGAAATGAGAATGTTAGTGACAACCTAGGGGGAGTCTCTTTCCTTGATAATGAATTCCACATAATGTGTTTTTGTGATTTGGTCTCCTCTCAGAATTCTGACTTCCAGGCTGAGTATCTAGCATTTAATTAGTTGGAATTGTAGTAGGAACTAAGTACATGCTCCCCCTACATACTTAGGGTTTATTCCTTACTGCGATTATGAGTTTGACTGTGACTGAAGGAAAAGCAGAATTCCCTTTTTAAGAACAAAGGTAACATCGTACTGCTGGTTTAAGAACATCCTTTGTTTTAATTGATGAAAGATTTTTGCTCTAAAAGAACTACCTGTTTGCACAGTGTACTCGGGTAGCTAACGAGCCCTAAATAAAACGAACTTAAGGAGTTATATCTCCTTAGTTAAAGAATTAGAACATGGAGGGACCATTGATACCTAAATCTGTAATTAACTTGCACTGACTGAGGATTTGATTTGGTTTTGGCTTTAATTGTCATCTGTCGTGACAGATCATGCTTTTGGTTGATGGATGGATATTTCTTTCTTTTCTTTCTTTTTTTTTTTTTTTTCCATTTCAGTGGCAGTTCACATTTTTAGGCTAATTCCTATGCAGAGGAAGTTCAAACTCAAATATGTTGCTGGCCCTTCACAAACTTGACTATCTAACCTTTATTTTGGGGGGATTTAAAGTATGAAACCTGGGGATGTAGCACAATCAGGAAAGGAAAGCCAATTCTTCATAATTAGGGAAAATGGGGGCCAAACAAAAGAAAATGGGGGCCAAAGAAAATAATTGACATTTGTATTTAATTTAGAAACCTAACAATTTAGTAGAATTAGCTTCTTACACCAGACTTTTACAGAGCTACTAAAAGTAGAAATTGGCTAGAATTTTAGTACTAATATGATTTTTCGTAGCTATATATGTTAATTTGGGTTTTCTTAGTAGGCATCTTAAAATAATGTACACGTGTTGTACATATATACAGGTACATAAACATATATGTGTGTTTGTGTTTGTAACGATACAAATACCTCCTTTGTTTGGTTGTTACTTCTGTTTTTAAAAAAAGTCAGGTGTGCTCTTAAATTTTATTTCTTTAAAATCTTATAGCACTGTTTGTTACATATGGAATTTGTTATGGAGAACTTGTATCTTGTACCCTAAGTAATTTAGATTCTGAATTAACAAATTGGTTTTTACCCATTAGATGATGTAGGGCATGTAACATTTGTTGATGATGTAACAATATCATTACCAATTTTTAAATTTTTCACAGAAGATGAAAACATATCCATTGTAAAGCTACATTAATTTTTAGAATGGCACCTTTGAGAAGGATTTCAGGATAGAGAGAGGTGCAGAGGAAAATAAGAGTTTTAATTATGTTTTTTGAATCTGAATCAGGGAACAATATAATAAGTAATACTTAAGGATATTGGAACGCACATAAAAGCAAGTTGAAGAGGAAAAAGAAGGAAGCTTGATTAAGAAGGACGATGGGGGAAAAAAAAGAAGGAAGATGGGGGAAAGTGCTGTACATTCTTATGTGCATTCTTAAATAACAGATTTACAGGATGACAGAATTTTAGTTTGAAAGTATCGTTGAGTTTACTGCTCACAAGTTGTAGCCTTTTGGTATCGCTGCTAAAGTCTCTTTATAAAGGAATTTTGTATTTTATTTTTCTCTTATTAAGTAAGAGCAGAAATACGGATCAGAGGTTCTACAGCACTACATGAAGTACTTGGGGATGACATAGTAATAATTGAGGGGGTATGGATGGGCTCTTCTATACTCTTAGTTTTAAGATTGGCTGTTCATAAAGCCTGTCAGTTTGCTACCTAATGAATGAGCAGATGTGGCAAAGGGAAGCCTGTTGAACCACAGATTGCTTATGTATGTATGTGGTGAGATAAGAACTTAATGAAATTGTAGTTAACTAATATAATTTAATGGTAATTGAGTGTCTCTTCCCCTCCCTCATTCCTTAATGGTATTTTAGAAATGAAGAAACTGAAGCCCAGAAAAGTTCAATTTCTTGTACTTTTTGGCAGAGTGACGACTAGAATCTTGACTGCTACTCCAGTTGTCTTTCTGCTATATTGCTGGCTTTGTTAACCAGTCTTTTGCTAGTAAACAAGTAAATGTAGTTGAAGTTTAGGGACCAGAGAGTATCTTGACTTTGTCTTTTCCAGGTGGACTGTGTCTGTTGTCACTGGATATTCAGCTTTAGTAATTTGGATATAGTGTTGGTAAAGGCACAATTCCCTAGATCTCCTTGTTACTGAGCTTAATGGTGGAGTCTTAGTGGTATTATTTCGTCCTTTCTTGAAAGAGCAAATTCAGAACTAATGAGATTAGTAAATTCTATATGTAGGTAAGCACATCCTCAGGCTCTCCAGATACTGAATCTTGTCCCAAACTATATTTGGAAATGGCTTTTTTTTTTTTTTTAAACGAGACTCGTGGAGGAAGAAAGCAAACATTTATTATTTACCTTAGAGTGTGTTAGGTGCTAAGATAGGTATTTTATATTATCTCATTAAAACCCACAATATCTTTGTAAGATGGTCTTACTGTGCCTATTTTACAGATAGCCTCATGAACTTTAATTTCTTTGAGAAAATTTGCCCTCCAGTAAGTGGTAGAACCATGATTTAAAGTCATCTGTGATCCTGAGGTTTTTGTTCAGGAGACATAAGGTAGAAGGATGAGTTCACAGGTAAAAGCTATTTTTTATCCTTTTGTGTCTGATATGTCCTTATATCCCATAAAGGTTGGAAACAGAAATGTTGACTATATGTAGTTAAAGTTTGTTCTAGTCCTAACATTCTGTGGCGCTGACAGACAATTATGACTAAAAGTAGTTAAATGGTGAATAGAAACTGTTGTGGCTGCATGGAGAGCTCTGTGTTAAACTCACATTTTAAAATACTATATGTGGAAGGTAGAAGGAAGGACATAGGATTAAGAATGAAAACAAAGAGCAGCTTGACATTTTAAGAATAATGTCAGGAAAGGGGCACCTGGGTGGCTCAGTGGGTTAAAGCCTCTGCCTTCAGCTCAGGTCATGATCCCAGGGTCCTGGGTTCGAGCCCCACATTGGGCTCCCTGCTCAGCAGGGGGCCTGCTTCATCCTCTCTCTCTCTCTCCTCTCTGCCTGACTCTCTGCCTACTTGTGATCTCTGTCAAATAAATAAATAAAATCTAAAAAAAAATTAATAATGTCAGGAAAGCAGAAACTATAATAAAGTAGGCTTTTAAAATAAGTAAGGTTTCAGATCACAGCAAAAGACACTGCTTGAGCAAAATGGTGCAATATGAAGAAAAGACAGAGATGCTCCATTATGCTTCTGTTAACCAGTAAGGAAAATGCACTTCCAGCTGAAATGACTAGACTTGTAACTCACTGAGATTATTTGCCCAAGGTAAGTAAGGAGATAAGGGACATTTAGTTGCTTTTTGGATCCAGAATGATCCAGATAGATGACATCCTTGGGTCAGAAGGAACTTTCAAATTCAGTTTCAAGCTGGTATACATAACTTAAAAGCTATGCAACATGGAAAAAATGAGCATGAATTAAATACCTCACTTTTTGAAAACAATCTCTATTGCAGACAGATGAATTTGATAACATCTTTAACAAAGTCCCTGAGTGGATTATCCAGCAGTTGGTTTCTGAGCATTTAAAAAAGATTTCAGGGATCACTGGGAACTCTTATGGGTTCACTAAGAAAGTATGTTTATATATTCTTCCTCTAGGGTGTCCAGAGGTGTATAGAAAAGAAATAATGGCACCACAGTGTATTTTGATTCCAGCGTTGATAGTCATGATTTCTTTAAAGGCTCATTCATACCTGGTTGCTCAGTTATGTGAAAAATGACTGTCTACTTTAGTAGAAGTCATTGGTGTTACATAAGGTTCTATCATTGATACAGTCCTGTTGAATATTTTTTACAAATACTATAGTGAAAATGGCCTATTTAATGAATTTAAAGATGAGGCAAAGCTGGGAGACTTTGTTAATAATTATGATGGGGATAGACTTGAGATTTGAAGTGATTCTAATACTTTGGAATGCTGGGTCAGAATTAGCAAGATAAATACAATAGATCCTCTGTTTAAAGGGGTAGGGAAAATTGTATACCCACAAGATGAAAAACCTAGGTTGGCAGCAGGACATGTGAAGGTGATTTAGGATTTATTGGCTTAATATGAACTAAGTAGAGTAAAGCTCCTCCTTTACTTTGTGTTTGTGAGACCATTTTTGCAATATTGTGTTCATTGCTAGGTGTGGCACATTTTAAGTGAGACACTGACAAACTGGCAAGCATATCAAGAGAGATTCCTGGAATGCAGAGTGTGGAAAACATTTCATTAGCAATAACTTAAGAGTGAGGGGTTTAATTGTTAAAACAAGAGAAAGTGTGACCACTGTCTGCCTTTTTTTTTTTTTTTAAATCTGTTTTGCTTGGCCTGGGAAACCAATAGAATATGTATATTACACACAAGGACTAGTGCTGAAAATAATGAAAGGGTTTGTTTCAGAGAGTAGTGCTTTTCCTGTTTTAGATGCTAGATGTCCATCTATCAGAGACACTGCAGAATATAGAAGAATTTCTTGTATAGAAAGTTTGATTAGGTAAACTGTAAGTCTCCTAATCTAAAATTGAAGATTCCGTGAATATTTGATTATATGGTCCTATTCTGGGTATTTCCATCCAGCATATGGTGAGAGGTCTCTGTCTTAGTTAAACTTACATGACTGGCCAAATATTTAGGGATTGGGGATGGTGTTAAGGGGCACATTTACAATTTTTCTTCCTATAGAGGAAGTATATTTAAGGTGAATTCTATTAAATAATAAGTATAATTTAATTCATAAGAGTACATTTCTGTTCTTCACTGTTAGACTTAACTGCATTCTTAGATGCTATTTTTCTATGTTACTTTGCACTTTCATTTGGTCGTGCCAGAGTATTAGTATTTTTAAACATACATTTCATTGTCCAACATTGATTTGTTTAAGATATTTTATCTCAATAGGTCTTGAACCATGTTATGTTTCTGATACTGTCAGCTTAGTATGAATGATGTGATTACTTTTTCTTTAGTGAAATTGGAGAGAGTTTGGAAAATCTAGGATCCTTAACAGTGTTCAAACTCTGGAAGCACTCATAGCTTCGAATTTGTTAATTTACCCTATGAAGTGAACAGATCCAGTATCTCTTACTTTTTGGCTCAGAATATCCAGGACGTAGGTGTTTCTTAAAAAATTATGCAGAAAATACTAAACCCATTAGGCACTGTGTGTTGAAGTATTTTCATATCAAAATAAAATCACAGCATTCTACAATCCATTGCTAAAATAAAAAGGAGAAAGGCTTAAAAACAGTCATTTGAGACTTGAGACCTGTTTAAATAGAAAACGTATTAACTGAGTATGAAGGTTCTCCTTTCCTTAGGTATGGTAATAAAGTTAGGAGTAGGGACTGTTTTATCGGAGAGGTATGGTTCAAGTAGTAGGTTTATTCCTACTGCAGGCATCTGTACTGAGAGGCTGCCTAGAAGACAGGTATTTTGTGTTCTAGGTGATAGTTAGGTGTGGCTGAAAGAGGAAACAGGAGAGGCAGAAGAAAAACAAAGTTTATTATACTCACATATGCTAGAGAGACTGTCACTGTACACTGAGAGGGGATCGCATCAGAGGGAGTGCCAAGGGAGCTGGCTCAGCTAAGCAGGTGGGGAGCAGAGAGGGAGGACCCATGGGCATATGCTTTTTTGGGCCGGGGGAGGTCAGGATGGAGTACACAAGAAAAGGCATGAAGGGATTTCATTTAAATGTTACTAGGTCACAGTCAGGGGAAGGTAAGAATGGAAACCATGTGGCAGGAGGCCCCCTTCCCATGCTGGTGCACGTGATTGCCTGGGCTGGGTGCTTACAGCTTGCTTGAGAAGATGTAAATGCTGCAGTAAAACACTTTAAAATTTATAGTACAACAGGACTAGGACTTAGAACTCCTAAATTTTTGCTCAGGTGCTGCTCCCCGTAAGCTTATCCATCCTGGGCAAACATGTTAAAATTGGAGTTTTGTCCTTTTCTCATTTGTAAGTTAGTGGTACTAATTCCCTTTTTACCTCATAGAGTTACAAAGATCATTTGACATAGTATGTACAAAAAAGGTTTGAATATTCTAAAGAAAATTGTACAGTTGACCCTTGAGCAGCGTGGAGATTAAGGGTGATGACCATCACATAGCTGAAAATTAGCATGTAACTTTTGACTCCCCCCAAACTTAACTACTAATAGCCTATTGTTGCCTGGAAGCCTTAGCTATAACATAGAGTCACTTAACACTGTTTTTTATGTCGTATGTATTATGTATACTATATTCTTAAAGTAAACAAAGAAAATTCTTAAAGTAAAAAAGAAAAAATCATAAGGAAGAGAAAATACAGTGGGAGAATGAGTAGTTTTAGATGTGGATATTAGTTTGAGTTAAATATCAGATACAAAAGAGAAGGTTGTATAAATGGACTATCAGAAACCTTTGAAGTTCAGCTAAGGATGGAGAGAAGTGTATCTATAGGTAAAAAAAAATGTGATTCATTGTAGAAGAGCTAAGTGTCTGCTGCATGCTCTGTGTTAGACTCTGAAAGTACTCACGTGTCTTAAAAAGGTGCTCATGTGGGGAGGTGAGGCTTACATGTGTGAAACAATTACAGAGCAGCTACAATTGCATGTGAAAGTTTATACTTAAATACTGGGCTTTGAGATGGAAAACAAGTTACAAGAATTTGGAGACAGCTGAGATCAGTGGGTTGGAGTCAACAAGGAAGGTTTTCTGTGGTGAAGACTTGAAACATGCCTTGAAAATTGTTGTGGAAAGTGGACATTTGAGACTGACGACTGAGAGGTGAAGAGAGAATGTCTTGAGCTAAGCACCTGAACTTGAGATAAAAAGCATGAAGTCCTCAGGTGGAAGCACTAACCCAGCAAGTGGCGTTTTCTCATCTGTGCTCCTTAGTGTAGGTCTCAGAGAGTAGCTCAGAGTACCCCGAGTGAGCAGCCTGCCACCTCTGCTTCAGGGAAGTTGTGTGTTTATTGGACTGCTTCCTAACGTTTTGTTTGAAGAAATAAAAATAAGTTTGAAAAACAGTCTAGTGGATGGAAGGGTTTTGAATGGAAAGATTGGCAAAGCAAATGATACTATTAAAGTGTTCCTCTATAGATAAAAATGTGGAACAGTTAAAATCAGGAGGTCAGTTAAAAAAAAACACATTTTTGGAGTAATTTAGTTGTTGAATTCACAGTGGCCTTTAGAAACACTGGCAGTGAACTTGCTTAATACAGAAAACAGGTTGTCAAACTTCCCTTTAGTACTGAGAATGTTGACCTGAAATAAGTGGTAAGGGATTAGGCAAAAACATCAGGTTTGCTGGTTCTTTTTTTCTACTCCATACCAAGTATAGTAACAGGCATTCAGGAATTGAAGATGAAGTAAGACATGTTTGCTGCTCTCACAGAATATATTATCTGTTGCAGAGACATACTGTATTTTATTTCTTTGCTTCTAAGACGTACTTTTTTTTTTTAACATTTTAACATCTTTGAGATTGAAATGCATCTTATAGTCAAAGACATGTCATAATTTTATTAGCAGAATTTTTTTGTCCTTACAGTCATTTGCATCTAGGACTCAATGGGATGTGATGAATATATAGTTAATTACAACATAGCATTTGGTTTATAAAGGCTATGAGTAAGGTGTTCTAGAAGACCACAGGGAAAAAAAAATGGTTCTGCTTCTAGAGTTCCAGAAATGTTTTCATGGAGAGGGTTATAACTGAGCAAGGCCTTAATGGGTTATTGAAGTTTTGCCAGGTCAGGATGAAGAAGGCCGTTTTACATGGTTATGTTGGATTTTACATGAAGTTTGGAGGTCTGTTTAAGAAGTTCACTACAAATGTTACAAAATTCAGACTGGGATCAAGAAATATTAACACACATTAAAGGTCAATTGTAAACCGATGGCCGGGGCTGTGTCTTTTAACAGTATTTTTCAACTTGCACATTGATGAATATTGCTTGGTACCTTATAATCCTGATAATTGAACTAGGGGAAAGGACACAGGTAGAGAACTTTGATTTCCTATGAGAATGAGATCAATAGGTCCTTGAAATAGATTCAAGATACATATTTTAAAAAGGAATGAGAGGGTTTATATTCGTAAAAGGAAAATTGATTAGTAAAATGAAATAGAAGGAACTTATATCTGACTGTTTCATATGTTGTGGTAGATAGTTACAGGTGAGAATCTTAGCAGTGAAGGGAGTTTTAAGGAGAATCCAAAGGTATTTAAAATTTACAGGTTGTTTCTGTCCCTCTGAATTTATTATGTAGGTGCCTCAAAATGTAGCCAGAGAGGTTTTAGAATAGTTCTGTAAATAATGAGTCAAGTCACCATAGCTTTTTGTTCACAGAAGCGGAGCTGCTTTTGCACAGAAGTATAGGAACCAGATAGTGATCTGTGCTGTGGTAAGTGGGTACCTGTCACTGGTGTGGGGGTGGGAGAGGGGGTTGGAACATCCTTGTTTGCTTGTAGTTGAGGGTGCCTAGGCCAGGGAGCTGAGAAAGAAGAGGGAAGAAGAGTAGGTACATATGGTAACAAGTACTAACTGAATTTATATAGGAGAAATGATTATACTTAAAGTGGTTTGTAAGTCCTATACAGTTTCCCATACATTTAAATCTACATGTGAACCTATTTGAGATGTTAACATTTGACGGATATTTTTCAGAAGTGCCACAAATTATGATAATATGCTTGTTGAAGCAGTAATTTGATTATTTTAATTTTATCACAGTTGTGATTTTTATTAATGCAGTTTTACAAAATTAAAACACATTATATTTTTATTTCTAGAATTTCTCTCGTCCTTTGTTCTCATTGGCAGGATATCAGTACCTAAATTGATTCTTATTGTAGGGCAGATATATGGTTTTTGTAATATCTTGATAAACTTTTATCCATTTCATGAACTCTCAGCTAGGAGACTACATTCATAAATTTAGTAACTGGGTACTCAGCATCTGTATCGTGAGGCTTGATGTGTTCCTTATATGATCAAATAACATGGGGCTGAACTCCCTTTTCCATAATGTTCTAATGGGGAAAGAAATTAGTTCATTTTTCTTTTATGAATGAAACAAGTAAAAGGGTTCTTTAACTCTTACATTTGGCTCATATTTACTGCATATTTGTAGTGTGCCAGATACTGTATGCAGCACTTGATTTATTAACCCATTTACTCTTCAGAACACTGTATATAGTTAAGCATTGTGGTCATATCCAAAAACTAAGGCCTAGAATGGTAAATAACTAGGTCACATAATCTAAACTCTTTTTGTCTCTTTATGCACAGTGTACTTTGTCCATTACCGCTTAAATTGTCTCTCACTATATACTCCCCATGTTCTACAGTGTGTGTTTCCTGTGATCATTTGTGGAATTAATTCATTGTTTCTTATATGTCAAACACTGTGCTTAAACATTTTATGCATATTAACCCGTTTAATTTTTGCAATTCTATGAAGAAGGTAATGATGGTGACTTTAGTTTATATAATAGGAAACCAAGGCTATCAGAGGTTAATACCTTGGCCAAGGTTATGCACCCCATATGTTAGATGGCTACTAAGTGAAAGTACTTTTGATAAGGCTGGTCTGGGTGAACAGCACCATCACCTACCTTTACAGCGAAGCAATACTGTTTTAAGTAATTTACTGTAATTCGTGTAGTATATTCAGTAAGGCATTGATTCCTGTATCTTTAGCTGAGCACTCTACTCTTTAGGGGCACAGGGCATAAATGCCACACAGAGGATTAGGGGGGAAAAAAAGATTTTATTACTTTGTGTGTCCTATATTGATTGGGAATTTGAAGTTAGCAAGAACATTTCCTTTATTAACTATATGTGTACCATAAACAATTTTGAATGAGTTTTTTTTTTTTTAAACATTCTAAGAATATAAACTATAGAGGAGTCTTATATTTCGTTTTCACTAATACTTATGATACAGTAATACTGCAATGTATTAACAATATTTAATATGTAACATCACTATTTATATTAAGCCTTACTAAATACAATTAATATAGAGTAATTATTATATATATTAATTTTATGTTATTATACTGATAGAAAATTTGATAAAATTATCAGCTATATAAAAAAGTGTATGCTTTATGAGGCCTATATTTTCTGACTTGCTTCCTGATCAGCATGTGACATGTCAGTAGATAGGAATTTAATTTCTGAAGGTAATATTAAGAAATGACTTTAGGAGACCCAAAGACAATAAAAATTTTATGTGTTGAATTTGTGTTCTTCACATAATTCTTTTGTCATTTTTGTGTACCATTAGTTCAATTGACAGGTGCTTTAACTTTATTATTGTTGTCTAGTGGATAAATAATAATAAATAGTTGAATATCTGCTATTGTATACCAGACATTGTTCTAGGTGCTGGGGAAGCAAAACAGACATGTTCTGTAATCATGGGTTCTATTCTTTATTTTAGGTGAATTTTGTTTTATCTCAGTGTTAGATTATTGCTGTTTTTTAATAGATGAGGAAATCACAGCCCGGAAAGGTTAAATGATTTACCCAGTGTTGGAGAATTAGTGCATGGGCATATTGGGAAAAGAACCCAGATTCCATCTGGCTTCAAAACTCTTACTCCAGTTTAATCCTAAATCTTTGCAGCTAGGAAAATTAGTTTTTAGGAAAAGTTAAAAAAAATTTTTTTTCCTCTTTTTTGAAGTAACCACCTGGATGGCTTTGTTGGTTACACTTCTGCTTTCCGCTCAGGTCATGATCCCATGGTCCTGGGATCAAGCCCCCACTCTGGGCCCCCTGCCCAGTGGGGAGTCTTGCTTGTCCCTTTCCATCTGCTCCCCCCACCTCCCACTCGTGCTGCTCTCTCTGTCTCTCTTGCAAATAAACAAAATCTTGTTTAAAAACTAAAATGAAGGTGCACCTGGGTGGCTCAGTTGTTAAGCGTCTGCCTTCAGCTCAAGTCATGATCCCAGGGTCCTGGGATTGAGCCCCGCATCGGGCTCCCTGCTTGGCGGGAAGGCTGCTTCTCCCTCTCCTACTCCCCCTGCTTGTGTTCCCTCTCTCACTGTGTTGCTCTTAAATAAAGTCTTAAAAAAAAATACTAAACTAAAAGTAACTGGCAATGAAAATTAAAGACCAGTTTACGTTTTACAAGAGCTGGATAGATTCGAGTGAACTTATAGTCAATGAGAATGGAGTAAATTTAGTTTAGTCTCTTGATTTTGAAAAGATATGATTGAGTTCATTTTGCCTATCTCTAAGTTTGTGTGTGTGTACACATTTACATATATACATTCACTCGTAAACATTGAGTAAAAACTTCAGGAGATTATATTCTATATTTGTGGGCCTATTCTTCACCTTCCTTGTTCTCCCAACACTGTCTTTTAATTAAAGATACCAACTCATTTTGGGGTAGTTCTAAAAAATTAATGTGTACTTCCTCACACTCCCACCCCTACCCCAAATCACAAAGAAAACTTGATTGTTGAGATCAAATTATTCACAGCTTTCATGTGCTTTTAAAAAGATTCTCTGGTAGTTCTCTGAACAGGTAGTGATAACTATGTATAATTTTCAAACTGGAAGACAAAGGTGTTTCATTCCACAAGCAGTTTGATGAGCAGAGGTAACCATGATATATTTAAGAAAAGAGTTCTGTTGCTGGGTAGCAGATTAACTCTGCCACTAAATAGTTGTGTCACCTTTGAGAATGGAGGTCTTAGTTTTTTTTTTGTTTTGTTTTTGTTACAATGAGATGTTTGTTTATCTATGTATTTTGTAAAATAAGATATTTGAGATATTTTTTAGTGTTAAAATTTAAAAATTTTAAGCACAAGCATGTGAAAACCAAATTGAACTTAGATTTTATTTTATTTCAGTGAGCCAAGAGGAAAAATATCATTTTACTGTGTTTCTAGTTTTTAAGTCAAGTGATTAGTTTTGGGAGTAAAACTGTTAATGAGATAGGTCTGTATTTCTAAATATGTAAGGTTTTGTTTTTGTTGTGGCAGATTTTTGAAGCCAAATGTAATATTGAGTCTAATGTTGTTGTCCTTTAAAAAAACGTCAGTCATTTAAGTTTGAGTCATTATTAAGGATTTGCAGAATATTTAGAAAATGGTAAGCTACCATCCTTTTAAACTAAGCACATGCCTATCCTTCAGCAACAGCAAAAAAGAGGGCCAGGGCTCTATACCCTTGGGCATTCAGATTGCCATCTGGGAGCTCATCTGACTCCTCAAAATGCCCTTGCCAGTGGATATAGACATTAAAGATGCCTGGTCAGAGACCAGCTGCCCTTTAAGCCAGGGAGTATGCTTGCTTAGGACTGCGCTCTTCTGGCCAACAAGCAGAATAGATAGCCCTGTGAGAATAAATGTTGTAGCCACAGTTAACTTCACAGAGAGCTCCCTTGCCCAGTATTACCTCCTAACTTTTCTAAAAGCTAGATCCTTATCTTCAGACCAATGATTTTACTGCAGTCCTTGTTACCTCATGACTTAGACTTTTAGTCAGCCTGCCCCAGGGATAATAGAATCCAATCTAGAAATATAGAAGTAGAATAGTTAGGTGGATCTTTATATCTTAGTTTCAAAGGAGAA
This sequence comes from Mustela nigripes, assembly GCF_022355385.1. Lineage (NCBI taxonomy): Eukaryota > Metazoa > Chordata > Mammalia > Carnivora > Mustelidae > Mustela > Mustela nigripes. The sequence goes on along the minus strand of NC_081560.1, from coordinate 53,549,316 downwards.
AACTTTTTACTGCCTGTTCTTGAAGGTGGAGGATATGACAGCTGATTTCTAGTCCAAAGTTGTCTCATAAGAGCAGAAGTATCTTCATCTGCTGGAACATTAAAATTTTAAGCTTAAAAGTGTTAGAGCAAGAAGAACACCATTCTCAGCCCCATTTTCAGCACAATTGGCTTTTAATAACAGATTCCAGTTGTTACCTTGTGAAGAAAGTACTTTAAATGCTGGATCATGCTAATGTCAAAATGCATTTGTAGGATGTCTCCTGTGGAGGTTTTTTTTTTTTTTTAAGGATGGAGGGGCAGAGGCAGAAGGAGAGAGAATCTCAAGCAGACTCTCTGCTGAGCTCAGAGGCTGATGTGAGGCTAGATCTATCTCTTGACCCTGAGACCATGACCTGAGCTGAAATCACGAGTCAGACAGTTAACTGAGTGAGCTACCCAGTGCTTTTTTTTTTTAATTAAATAGTGACAATATGGATTTTTCTTAAAAATTAGTTTCAAAGGCACTTATAATATTTGCTTGCTTTCATTTGGTAAGTTCATTTAAATTTTATGGAAACACTCAAAAGTATTTAGTTACTCCTGATTACTAAGAAATAAAAGGTACTTTGGAAATTATGTCTTAGGTTATGTGGGGTCGAGCACTCTACTATCGTACAGAAGTTTAAAACACACACACACACACACAGAGTACCCTCAAATACTGTTAAAAATACCCCAGTAAGTTATTTATGTTTTCTTTAGTTATTAAGAATCCTGCATGCTTTTCTGTGTTATTAGAGGCCATCGAGCAGTCAGTTCTCAATGGTTAGGTTAGCATTTTTTTCTACATGATAATACAGTAGCTTTCACTTAAAATTAAGGAGATGTTGTGAGTGCTGGTGAAAATAGCAATGGATAAGAATCAAGACCCGGCTCCGGTCCCCTGGTCTGCCAGTTACTGTCTGTGAGATGGTGATGTCCTTTAGCTCTCTTGAGCAATTAGTAAGCACCTGTAAAATGAAGACTGTGCCTATTGCACAGGGTTTTTCTGAGGATTAAATGGAATAATATGTGAAAATGTTTTTATAAATACCAAAGCACGAAATAGATGTAAAGTATTATTATTATTATAAATTTACCCTTATTCTTTTCTTCTAAATTAATAGTGTGTGTATTCAGCATTTTGCGGTCTCATTTTCTATTACAAGGTCATTTTTATATTTGTAGCATATAGTACAGTGCTAGTATATATGAGTGTTCAATAAATACCCAGAAGAAATGAGACTTCTCTGTTACCCAGCTTAATTGGATATGTTAACTGTGGTTTTATTTTCTGTATTCTCATGTTTTGACATCTGGGGCCTTGCTGCCTCTGGAAAGGACTGCTCCTTCCAGGATTAATCATTTCATAGAGATAGTAAACAACTAACTGCCTCTTGTATGTGCTTTTCAAATACCAACCAACCAATCCCCGATTTATCCTTTTTCGGCTCTCAGATTTCAGGCTACCCTCTACCTGCCCAGACCACCAGGATAGCCTCAGTGCCCCAGGGCCCTCTGAAATTATTCAAACTAGCCAATTCTAAACCTGTTTTCCCCTGTCTTATCTTGTCCTTCCTGTGTGAATCACAGTTAAGGCTCTTGTCCACTGGTCCCCCACTCCCTGTCTTGTAAATAATTCTGGTGTTTCCCTATGTGGCCCCCTGTGGCATGGCTTGCCCCCTCCTCTTGGGAATTGAACAACTGACTTTTCAAGGCCTTCTTCTCATCTACCAGCCTTACTATACCCACATTTTCTATTAACACGTTATATTTTAAAACAGTGAGCTCCTGATTTCTTTTATAATGCTTATAGCAAAGAATCTTATTAAGAAAATAGTATTGGGGGAATTGGAAGGGGAGGTGAACCATGAGAGACTATGGACTCTGAAAAACAATCTGAGGGTTTTGAAGGGGCGGGGGGTGGGAGGTTGGGGGAACCAGGTGGTGGGTATTAGGGCACGGATTGCATGGAGCACTGGGTGTGGTGCAAAAACAATGAATACTGTTACACTGAAAAGAAATTTAAAAAAGAAAGAAAGAAAAAAAATAGTATTGGGGTTCCTGGATGGCTCAGTGGGTTAAGCGTCCGGCTCTTTAGCACAGGTCACGGGGCGCCTGGGTGGCTCAGTGGGTTAAGCCGCTGCCTTCGGCTCGGTCATGATCTCAGGGTCCCGGGATCGAGTCCCGCATCGGGCTCTCTGCTCCGCGGGGAGCCTGCTTCCTCCTCTCTCTCTGCCTGCCTCTCTGCCTGCTTGTGATCTCTCTGTGTCAAATAAATAAATAAAATATTAAAAAAAAAAAAAAAGCGCAGGTCACAATCTCAGGATCATGAGATCTAGCCCTCTGTCAGACTTCTTACTCAGTGTGGAGCCTGCTTAAGATTCCCTCTCTCCCTCTCTCCCCTTCTCCCTGCTTAAAAAGAAAGAAAGAAAGAAATAGTATTAAAATGGAAGTTTTCTTTAAAAGTAACTTGAATATTCAGGATGATACTGAACTATATGTGCATGTAGGGAATGTGTGCCTCTGTATATATATATATACACACACACACAAATACGTATGTATGTGTATACAACTATTTTTAACCTCATTGGATGATGACAAATTCTCATTTCCAAGCTACCTTTACAGATCATCTTTGGTTCAGCTCGTATTTGTAAGTGAAAAAAAACCAAGGTCCAAAAGAGGTACATAGTTTACCCAAATCATACCTTTAGTTGTTGGCAAACCCCAGGTAACTTAGATCTAACTCTTTAAGGCTTAAATAGACATACAAGTTTTTTTATTAGAAAGAAAATTACAGGCAAATTTTTCTTCCCTTTCTCAGAGGAATAACGCCTTAATTTTGTTTTTCTCTTGTCCCAAGTGGCAATGGTTTGGTTGCTAAGTAATTGTTCCTATTGATACAGTTTTTTTAATCTAGCAAAAGTAAAACTTAATATATTTATTTAAATTTTATTTCATAAACTATTTTAATAGATATTTTATGTCCAGATCCATACGTTTTATGTCCAAAATTCACCGATTTTTCTATCTCTGCTCTTTTCTCCCCCCCTTAATTTTACTTTTGGTATTAGAGTCACAAACTTAGAAATTGTAATGGCCTTTACACTAGTAACTACTTTCTTTCTTTCTTTTTTTTGAAGATTTTATTTATTTATTTATTTGTCAGAGAGAGAGAGAGAGAGAGAGAGAGCGAGCACGTGCGAGTGCACAAGCAGGCAGAGCAGCAGGCAGAGGTGGAGAGAGAATCAGGCTTCCTGCCGAGCAAGGAGCCCGATTCTGCAGGACTTGATTCTAAGACCTTGCGATCATGATGTGAGCCGAAGACAGCGGCTTAACCAACTGAGCCACTCAGGCGTCCCTAGTAGCTACTTTTTTGTAAATATTTTCCAGTATTTGTACTTTTATGATACATTTGATTGGGTCAAATGATCATACTATGAATGAGATAATATGGGGAAGAATTGTTGAGAGTGGTGACTTTAACAAAGAATGGGTTAGGGCTTTTCATGGGTTTTTCTCTTAGCAGGGTTTTTTGTTTGTTTTCTTTCTTTTTTGCTTTTTGGTAAATATAATATTAAGAGGTAAGTCAACAAGATTTGGGATGAAATAGTTTCCTGCTGTGTTCGTTTTGCTGGATCTTTATATAAATACTGTATCAACTTTGGTTTTCCACATCAAAGAAACAAAGGATGGAAAGCGTGAGAGGTGACTTTAAATTGGTTCTCCATACAGATACTAGTGATAGTTCTCCATATTCTTAGAAAACTGAACAAAACGTAATTATATTGGAAGGTGAAATTGAGGTTAAATTAAGGAAGTATATTAAGTAATTGAACAAGATATAACTTACTGAGGAAGGTTTTGAATTTGCCCATGGAAATCTCGTATTCTTACTACCTTCTAGCTTGTTCTAGAATTGGATGTCACCTGCTCCACAGGGATCTTCTAATTTTCTGAATAAGAGAAATTATACTTTTTATCCTAGAGTAAAGCACTTAGCAACTTTTTATAGTATGACCTTAAATCATGGAGGAGTGATCTAGAATAATCTGGTTCATTTGGATTTTCAAAAAAATGTTCCATTCCTTGTCAGATTTCCTTTCTACCCTTTTCTTGCCAATCCTTGTACCTGATCTAGAGGCCCTGAGATGCTCTTACTGCCAAAGCTTTTGGTTTTTGTAATGGCAAACAGTTTGGGATGGGAAGGTAACTAAGTTATGGTCCACCATGCTACTTCTGATAGCACTGTGATCATCTTGGCTTCCTCCAGTGTGCATGGATAATGCCTTGCATATAGTTGGTATTTGGTAAATATTTATAATTCTTCTAAAAAAATTGCTTTAATGATTTGATTTCATTTTCCCTAAGTATATGGGCATTCTTTAAAATTTTGTCAGTTATTTCAAGGACTGATACTTATTTTTATTTCACTTGTAATGTACAGAAACTTTGAATTTCACCTTTTGGAATGCTTTGCCTTTTTTGTTAGTTGAATAAAAGATAATTATTTGGGGGCACCTGGGTGGCTTAGTTGTTAAGCGTCTGCCTTCAGTTTGGGTCATGGTCCCAGGGTCCTGGGAGCTAGCCCCGTATCAGGCTCCCTCCTCAGTGGGAAGTCTGCTTCTCCCTCTCCTACTCCCCCTGCTTGTGTTCCCTCTCTTGCTGTGTGTCTCTCTCTCTGTCAAATAAATAAATAAAATCTTTTAAAAAATAATTATTTTATTAATCCTTTGATAGTATTAAAAAATATCAATATTCTGTTACTGTAAAATCCTCTGAATTTATATAATACGTATCAGTTTTAAATTGACCTTGTGTTTTATAACTGCTAATAATAGTTAATGTTAAATAAGTTTTTTCTTGTGTTTTAGCATTATAGTTCCTTTTTGTACTAAGGCATTAGATCCTCAGCTGGACAGCTATACTCCAGATATTGAAATCAGTCAAAATTTACATTTTCTTATTGAGGATTTTAAAATCATTCACAGTTTTTTGTATATTAATTGAAATAAAAAATTTTAATATGGTACAATTCTGGTAGCCTTCAAAAGAACCTAACTTAAGAACTTTTTAGGCTAAGAAATAATTAAATGCTTTTTTCCCCAAGCTGTTCTCTAGAAGTTTATATGGTGTTTACTAGGTCTAGAAATGAATGTGTTCCTTTCCTTTTCAGAATCATCAAGGATATTTTTTTTTTTTTTAAGATTTTATTTATTTGATAGAGAGATAGCAAGAGAGGGAATACAGGCAGGGGGAGTCGGGGAGGGAGAAGCAGGCTTCCCGCAAAGCAGGTAACCCGATGCGGGGCTCGATCCCAGGACCCGGGGATCATGACCTGAGCCAAAGGCAGATAATTATGACTGAGCCACCCAGGCACCCCATCAAGGGTATTCTTTTATAATGGCAGAGTATTTTTTGATAATGACTAGATTATTACCTGTCCAGACTGATAGAGCACATTGAATTCTTCTGGGACAGCCAAATAGAAATATAAAATAATAAACTCCCTAATGTGATAAAGGGGAAAAGGATACAAATGTGATGCAATGTTTCTTCTTTTCAGTAGTTCTTTTACTTTATATAGTTTCTGTCTGTTGCCGTATAGCATTAAGCATTAAGTAAGCATGTATGTGGATAGAATCTTGAGATCTAATAATCTTAAATATGAGCAATTACTGAAATAAACCACTCATTGAAAAAACAGTAGTAGAGGTATTATAAATTCATTGTCTTCTGAGCTTTATTGTGATGGAGAAACTGAAAGGACAAAGTAGTTAAACTGAAGAGTTCTTATAACTTTTAAAGATTTATTTATTTATTATAAGAGTGACATTGTGGGGGGTGGGGGGTGGGGTGAAGAGCAGAGCAGGAGGAACAAGCAGAGCCTATGTGAAGCTTAGTCTCAGGTCTCTGAGACCATGACCTGAGCTACAACCAAGAGTAACTGACTGAGCGACCCAGGCACCCCTGGGTGTATAAGAGTTCTTATACCTTTTGAAGAGAAAATATAAAGAATATTTGTTAAAAGTATTAGGCTTTGACTGTAATTTTATGGGGAAGTGTATTTTTTCCTTGTCATACATCTTTATTTAAGTTAGTGTCTTCTATCAACTGCACAGTTGTCTTAACTTAAGGTTTATTTCTATAAATGAGGTTTCTTTTAAATCAGATTGTGAATTTATGTAAGTAAATAAAACTTTTTCTTTGTATTCTACCCTCCCCCCAAATGTGCCGAAATTTATACCCAAGAAAGTTAATGTAATTTTAAAAAGTCTTTTCCCTACAAAGATGAACTTCTAGTTTTCTCATCTACATGGAAAGTGAAAAGAGATGACTAGAACTGAATTCCCCCACAACCTTAGATGGGTCTGGATTGCATGGCAGACAATGTATGGTTCTTATATGGTTGGAATGATCTATCCACGTTTTTAGAGATCTTTGGCTTGTTCATTTGCATTTGAAAGTAGAAAACTAGTATTTCCTGGTTGTTCAGTTTGCTGTTTAGAGATGTAGCTTAAAATAGACGTCTGTGGGGTTAGACTGATCCATGACAGTCTAACAGTATTGGCCCAGTCTCTGTTGGCCCTGAATTGCATAACTATTTTAAGCTGTGACCTTAAGAGCTGACAGGGCATACTATACCCTCATAGCGCTGAGGGCCAGTTCTGTATTTCCAGGGCTGGACAGATCAGCTGTAAATTTCTATGCAATTAAGGCTATCATTCTAATATTTGGGGAATTCTCATACCCACTTATATATACAAACTGCTAGCCTGCCTTGATTTATATGATTTCATTAAAATAAATACCAGTGTAGGAAGAAAAAATAAAACACAAATCCAGTGTTTTACCTATTTATTTTGAGCATTGCTTGTTTGAGTGAAGTGCCTATAAAACAGGAAAACCTGAGTCATTAGATGATGACCATTATAAGATTTTGCTATTTTTAGGTGGTTATTGCCTCATTCTTTGATTGTCTTTGCCCGTGTTCTCGGCTCTTGTGTTAGGTTACTTATTTTCCCTCTTATTTCCCATTTTAGCCATTTAGTAGTTAGTGTCCTTGGTTGCTCATTTTCTTTTTGTCTTATTACTTCAAAACCTCTCAACATCATATCTGTTTTTTGTGATTATTCCTTAATTCCTACTAAGTGTAGGCACAAGGTTAAGTTCCTAGAACAGAAAGGTGGTATAAGACACAGTATTTGCTTCCTAAAAGCTTCTGTTCTAATTGAGGAGAGACTGTTCATTAAAATTAAAGATAATCGCGATTCACAGGCCTGTACTCCTGGGGATAAAAATACAATATATGTTTATAAAAAATTTTTAAAAAATTTAAAAAAATCAAAGATAGTGCATAGAAGTAATATGCAGTGGTATATGCTAAAAGCAGACTGAATGGTAAAAGGTAGCAGTGTTGAAATTAGGAGCAGGAAAAACGAGAGCCAGGGCAGAAATGAAAGACTTTGAGACGCTTAGGAGGCATGAACTGATTCTTGAGGGAAAGGAAACCACCCCACCCCTCCAAAAAAACATGAATAAAGGAGGAAGGTAGTATAGGCTCAAGAAACAACAGGTACAAAAGAGGAAGCTGGAATATGCTTTATGTATTTAAGAAAGAGTTGGTAAGCCATTTGAGTTAGTGGAGACTTTGAGGAAAATAATAGAAAATGAAGTTGGCAAGGTTGATAAAATCTGATTTTAGAATGACAGGTGACAAAGACAGGTGACAAAGCATTGAAGGTATGTGTGACTGTGTATTTGTGGAGTGTTAGGGGAAGAGAAGTTTCATGTTTAAAGTGGTATTTTTGTTTTATTACTTAGCAGACATAGGAGATACAGGAAAGCCAGTTTTGGGGCCATAGAGTTACTTCAGATATGAGAGATAGGAAGTTTGAACTTGGCTGTAAAGCATGTGACTGAAGACTTCACGAAAACAGTCGACAAGATTTAATTTGTGAATATAGAGAGGAAAAACAACTTAAAGGTAATTCTTAAGAATTTGAGCCTACAGTGAGAGTGATACCACCATTATAAGAAATGACATTGAGAAAAAGAAGGTGATAAACCTGAATTTTTGTTTGTTAAGTTTGACATCCATTAGAGGTGTCCAGTTTGTTTAGAGTGTGAATCTGAGAAGAGGACCCAGACTCAGTATCTGGATTTGGAAGTCTTGTACATATGGGTGGTGTTAGAAATTATGGCAGTATATGAAATTGATGAGGGAGTTAGTTTTGGGTTTGAAGTGCAGAAGGGTGTGACCTAGCTTTAGGGTTACACTCAGTCATTTAGGGACAAAAGGAAAATGTTGAGTCAAGAAAAGTGAAAATAGAGATAGGAGGAGTACAGGATGGTATGTCAACAGCTAACAGGAGTCTCCGAGAGTGTTGAATGCTGGAAAAATGACTTGGAGAGTGAGCATTGGGAAAAGTTCATGGATTTTGTTTGGATCATTTGATGAGACCCGAGAATAGTGCTGTTCATTATGAAAGCAATCAGCCACGTGTGACTAAGGTAAAATTAATAATAATTAAAAATTCATTTCCTCAGTGGCATTGAGCATCTTTCTTTCTTTCTTTCAATTCTTTCAACACTTTGCTTAACTTTAAGTTAGTTAACATAGAGTGAGTATTCATTTCAGGGGTAAAATTTAGGTTTCATCGCTTGCATGTGACACCCAGTAGTCATTACAGCAAGTGTCCTCATTAATGCCCATCACCCATTTACCCCATCATGCACCCCTGACCCCTCCAGCAACCTTTAGTTTGTTTCTTATAGTTAAGGGTCTCTTACGGTTTACCTCCCTCACTGTTTTTTTTTTTTTAATCTTATTTTATTTTTCCTTCCCTTCCCCTATATTCATCTGTTTTGTTTCTTAAATTACACATATGAGGGATGCCTGAAGGGTTTGGTTGATTAGGAATCTGCCTTTGGCTCAGGTCCTGATCCCAGGATCCTGCGATTGAGTCCTGTATCAGGCTCCTTGCTCAGTAGGGAGCCTGCTTCTCCCTCTACCTGCTTCTCCCTTTCCTCCACTCATGCTCTCTTTCTCTCTCTCTGCCTCTCTCAAATGATAAAATCTTTTTTAAAAAAATTCCATGTATGAGTGAGATCATATGGTATTTGTCTTTCTCTGACTGACCTACGTATAACACATCTTGACACATTCTTCAGTTGGTGGACATTTGTGCTCTCTCCATATTTTGACTATAGTGGGTAATGCTGCTATAAACATTGGGGTGCATGTGCCCACTGTTTTTGTATCCTTTGGATAAATACCTAGTAGCATAATTACTGCTGGTTCATAGGGTAGTCTGTAGTATTTAACTTTTTTTTTTTTTTTTTTTTTGTATTTAACTTTTTGAGGAACCTTCATACTGTTTCCCAGAGTGGCTGCACCAGTTTGCATTTCCACCGAAAGTGTGAGAGGGTTTGCCAGCACTGACCACATTTCAATAGCTAATAGCCACATGTGGCTAGTGGCCACAATATTGGACAGTCCTGATTCAGAATATTTTCATTCTTGTAGAAAGTTTTATAGGATAGAACTACTTTATAAAATTTAGGGAATACTACAGCAAAACTGAAAGCATTTATGTGAATGAATGGTGAAAATACTAACCTGGCAAGTATAGGATACATTTGAAAAGATTGATGAAAACAGGAAAAGGATAACTATCATCTTGGGAGCAAATAAAAGCTTTTTAAGAATATGATTTATGTTTATTCATATAATAAGTATTTATTGAGGGCCTATTATTTACCAAGTACTTTGCTAGGTATAGATATCACAAGCTTAAGTTACTAAGGAGTATATGCTCATATAATTGGAACAGGAATTTGGGGGGTTAGAAATCAGATGAGTTATGATATACTGTGATAATGCTTTAAATGCAGGACCCATCTTCTGTGAAAATCAAGTGTTCTGTTTAATCAGATGAGGGAACTTGTGAGGAAGGTTTCCTCGAGGAGGTGATTGATACAGGTTAGCTAAGGTAAGATGACTAGAAATTAGCCTAGTTGGCAGAGAAAGGATATTCCAGACAAAAGGTCAGAGTCACGTAATAGCAAGATGTGATCAGGGAAGGGAACACAGTTTTATGTGTTCAGACCAAGACTTCATGTGTGGTAGTCATGGTGGCAAGCACCACATGGTAGGAGATTCTTCCCTTGCCATGATGAGGAATTCAGATGGTATTCTGAAAGCAATGGGAAACCTTCAAAGGACCTTAAGAAGTAGAATATCATGGTCAGATCTACATTTTGGATTGCAGTTTGGACATGGGTGAGAGGAGCCTTATCTAGTTTCAAGGAGGTTGATTAGTTCAGTAGGAACACAGAAGAGAGGGAAGGACTAGAGAGAGAGTGGAGACTCAGAGAACAACTGAGTATGTTTTCTGAAGCAGCAAGTGATAGGAGATGAAATTGTATTGTTTCCTAAGGCATTTCTGAGGAGAATTGCTACTTGATACGACAAAAGTTCAGAGAGGCAAGGGATTAGCAAAGGATGTCAAATGAAGTCAGGAGGGTTGCTGGATTGAGTGTGTGTCCAGTCAAGTGACAGTGGAACGAAGTGAGGATGAAGTTCAAGAGTATTGGAAGAGAAGATGGCAGAAGGTTAAATGATAGTGGTCAGAGAAGAGGCAGTGCTGAACTTGAGTTCTTGGAGGTGGAGTCTAGCTGGTGACGAAGTTTGGTTGGGGTTCTGCTCGTTGGGAGACATTTTGAGCATAGAACCGATTTTCCTTCCCAACCTGCTTTCGCTCCTTAGTTCTTTTTCTCAGTGGAAGTGCTCATCCTCTTTCTTGTGATCCAGATCAGAATTCTTACAGAGCGATTTGATCTTCTTAACAGTGATTTTATTTTATTTTATTTTATTTTATTTTATTTTTTTAAAGATTTTATTTATTTATTTGACAGACAGAGATCACAAGCAGGCAGAGAGGCAGGCAGAGAGAGAGGAGGAAGCAGGCTCCCTGCTGAGCAGAGAGCCCGATGTGGGGCTCGATCCCAGGACTCTGAGATCATGACCTGAGCCGAAGGCAGCGGCTTAACCCACTGAGCCACCCAGGCGCCCCATCTTAACAGTGATTTTAAATGAAATTTTTAGTTTTAGGTCTGAATCCTGCAGTTAGAGTTAGACCTTGATTCAAGTCTTGGTTTTGCCTCTTAAATCTTGATCAGGTGTTTTCTCTAGGTATGAGTGTCATCTGTAAAATGGCAATAATCAGTGTTGCTTCAGTGGGATAATGTATGTAAACACAGTGCTTAGAACAGAGAAAAGTTTATAATAATAATAATAATAATAATAATAACTATTATTATTATTATTTTATCTAGGTCTTTCTCTTGTCAGTGTTCTTTTTCAGGCCCCTATTATCTAGAAGGTAGAATAGCTTCTTACTGGCTTCTCGGCCTCTAGCTTTTCTGTCACATACTTGACATCCCAGAGTTTTCCTAAAACCCAGATATGATCATGTACTCCTTTTCCCTTCCTCAGAATCTTCCTAGGTTTCCAGCTGTAGACTTTACAAGGTATTAAACTTTTACACATTTCATTTTCAAGAAGTGGAAGAGTTAATGTGGAATAGAGGTTGTGATAGAGGCTATTATATCCATTCAGGATGATCTGTGGTAACTCAGTTTACCGCTGAAGAACTGAAAAAAGCTTCAGATCTTTAGAAACTATGAAAGTTCCATGTAGAAGTAGGCAGATTTTCCTTTGATTTTTTTTTTTCTTTCACTTTCTTAAGTGGGTATGGTTCAATAAAGAATGAATAGGATGCTAGGAAGTTGGATTTTTTCCTTAATTTGCAGTTTTAAAGGAGATCTTCAGATCCTTCTGGTTAATTGTTTGCCTCTTGGGAAGGGTTTCTGTAACTAAACTTTTCCCTGTGTAGACAAAGAGTTGAGAAGAGTTGACCTTTAATTTGGATTAAGACCAGAATAAATAGAAATAGAAATAGAAATAAGTAGGAGTTGAAGACAAGTGTATGTCTTTGTTTTGATTGAGCTTTTCTCTCCAACTCCTGTGTTACTCATCTGTGTATTCCTCATCTATGGGAGGCACTCAGTAAACACTTACTGTAGTAAATTGAACTGAATACATGGAGTGCAGCTGCTTTTTATGTTGGATTATTTGTGTGTCAACCTTCTAAATTATGAAGAGGAAAAATACAAATTGAGTCCTTTTGTTTGTTTGCCAGTTATTAATTTGTAGCCCTAAGAACTGCCTAATATTCTATAATCAAGTAGTGTTAGAGGAAACTGTTTTATTTGAAAATGTGAATTTTTATTACAAAGTAACATCAGATTTTTTTTTTAAGGAAGAATTTTTTTTTAAGATTTTATTTATTTATTTATTCGACAGAGATCACAAGTAGGCAGAGAGAGAGGGTGGGGGGTGGGGTGAGGGGGTGAGCAGCTCCCTGCCAAGCAGAGAGCCCAATGCAGGGCTTGATCCTAGGACCCTGGGATCATGACCGGAGCTGAAGGCAGAGGCTTTAACCCACTGAGCCACCCAGGTGCCCCACATCAGATATTTTTATTATTAAAAAATAATTATCGGTGGTAGATCATAGGAACAGTACTGCTACAAGTTAAATATAAGAAAATACATAAGGTGTTCTGTGGAACATGGGCTTTAGGAAATGAGTGGGACACACTTAAATTTATTTAAAAACCAGTGTCATATTTTTAAAATTAGGCATTTAGGGAGGTCTTTTAACTTTCTCATGACACTAGGGTATTAGTAGTTGCTGTGGCATTAATTAGGGGGTCCCTACCATTGTTTTCCCAGAGTTCTTATATAGGTGCATTGAATCCTTATGACTCAAAATGTATTTTGTATGTTTTTGCGTAATTTGAAAACTATTTATACTTGGTCATATAAACTTTTAAAGTTGTCAGCCTGCTTTTAAACTGATTTATTATTATTGCATCATTGAAGAGTGTATGTATGTGAGTGCGTGCATACGCATGTAATTGTTGGTAGTTAAGATGATTAGGTACTTTCCCTCTTTTAGAGTATGGTTTCCTAAAGTGTTCTGTGATAGAGTCAAAATAATCTATGATTTAGTTTTTGCAGCTTTGAAATTTTAAGACTGGTTTTCAGGTTTAGATCCTAGAGAAATCATTTTATAAAATCAAGATTGACAAGAGGCTGACTTATAAAGTAGAATACTGTTTTTTCTTTCTAATATAAGCTAAGAGATAAATCTCTCCAATTACCAGAATGCTGTTAATCTAGTCCTGGTATCAAGGCACCTGAGAGACCAAGTAATAATCAGAATTAATTGGTGAGCATGGAATCAGAGCATTAGGGGGTAGATAGTCTTTTGGAGTAATAACCTGTCTCAGCAGGTTATGTGTGAAATAGTGGAAGTGCTTAACACAGTGCCTGATGTGGTTATGATTTTCCTTGGAATTGAGGCTGTATCCATCTTTCTACATCTAGTAACTAGGATACTGTTTCCTTCCAGTTAGTGTTTTTCCTTAATATGATTGTTAACAATAAATAGTGATAAATTCTTCTTGTTGGGTTTTCCCATATTCTAAACCAGACATTCAAAATGTAATTAGATTCCCTCAAGAAGAACATCTTAAAATTAAACTTTTTAGTAGGGGCGCCTGGGTGGCTCAGTGGGTTAAAGCCTCTGCCTTCGGCTCGGGTCATGATCTCAGGGTTCTGGGATTGAGCCCTACATTGGGCTCTGCTCGGCAGGGAGGCTGCTTCCCCCTCTCTCTCTGCCTGCCTCTCTGCCTACTTGTGATCTCTGTCAAATAAATAAAAATCTTTTAAAAAATTAAACTTCAGTTATAATGCTGCTTATGAAATTCTGTAGGAAAAATTATTTTCTCATTGACTATTTTAATGTTTCTTTTTGTCATAAGCAATTTTACATGCTGATTTTATTTTAGCAATGTCCTCAAATTTTGGTGTGACATCTCTGGGAAATATACAGTCTCCTGTGATGACTGGGCTGCTTTTATTACTTAGGTATTTATTCAGGTGTAGTTGACACATGTGTTATATTAGTTTCAGGTATACAACAAGGTGATTCCTACAGCTCTCTAGATAACTCTATACATTAGGGTTTATGCTCACCACAACTAAAGCTACTGTCTGTCACCATATGACGCTATTACAGCGCCATTGACCATATTCCCTATCCTCTACCTTTCATCCCCGTGACTTATTCTATAACTGGAAGCCTGTACCTCCCACTCTCCTTCACCCACTTTGCCAGTGTCTTCATCCCCCTCCCTTCTGGCAGCCATCAGTTTGTTCTCCATATTCATGGATACACTGTTTTTTTTTTTTTTTCCTTAGCATTTTAGATAGATCTCAAAATCAAATCATAACCATCTCAAACCATATCAATACAGTGGGTTTTGAGTAGCCTTAGTGTGAGATTTTAGCAGTTTCCCTGGGTAAACTTTTGCCAGTGTGTGTCTAGTTGGGTTTTATTTGTTTTTTAATACTTCTCTGTTTATATCTTATTCATGTTGTTTGGAAGGACATTGATCTCCAAAACAGGAAGTAGAAAGAAAATATTAGAGTTTATTTTTCTAATCAAATAACTGCAAATGTCTGCTTCTTGTGTTATAGTACAATGTTTGCATAGATACGCACTTACTGTATGCATGTAATTAATAAATAGATTGTAAAATTAGCATATTTTTACTGTTGGGGTTATATAGTAAAGAAAGTTTAGAGTCCACTTGGTGTCTGTTTTCTTAAAATCGGCATTCTGTGTGCTTGCTTCTTAAGTCGGCTTAGATATCCCTTGTAAGTGTATCCATTCTGTTAGGAATATGTTAGTTCTTTAAACTTTCTTGAATTTGATAAGTATCAAAGCACTCATGAAGTTTAGGCTACATTTTCAAAAATGTCCACATCTGCTCTTCATGGACCACATCTGCTCTTCATAAATAATGGCAACTTCTCTGGGACTTGAAATGGGAAGAAAAAAGCTTAAGTACCACCTACCACCCCTCATCAGGAGCAGATTCTAAGTGACTGGAATTGCCTTTCCTTCCTGGTTTGAGGCTCAACAGAGAGCAGTGTCTAAATGAGTCAGAATTGATAAGCAGGTTTTGCCCACGTATACCTCTGAGATATTTGCTCTAGAAATGCAGCCTACTGTGTATTAGGCATTGTTGAATTTCTGATCCTTAATTTTAAGAGGTGTTTGGCCTGTAAGTCAAACTTGACCTAGTCACTTTTTAAATAAAAGATAATGAAAACCCCACATCTTGAATTTATGCATATTTTTGGTCAAAGCAACTTTCCTATCTAATCTAAGATCATATAAGCACACTGATTTAATCATGTCTATAATGTAATGTAGAGGATACAGTAGATCTTCTACAGGTCTTATTTAAAAATGATGAATAGAACTTCATATTCTGTTCCATTCAGAGCAGTTGGCAGTGTTGTATCTATAATGTGGATTTGAATCCATTAATTTCCTACTTAAAACCATTTATAACCCAGTTGCCTCCAAAGCCCAAATAATATCTGTGGTTCCTAGGGAGAATGGTATAGCCTATAGATGAGTAGAGGGCTTGGCTTTGCTACGAGACAGTGAAGTTTATATAATCTCTCAAAGCTTTAGGATAGAGCACTAGATAACAAAGTTAAGTGTAAACTAGTTGAGTACAGTTCTGGCCACTTAGTAAATTCAATAAACACAAGTGATTATTATATGGCAGGTATTGTCTGAATAGTCTGAAGTGGGAGGGATGGGCATGATACCTTAATAAGAACCCACTCCTCAACTTCCCCCAAAAGTCACTGCTTTAAGAAATTGAATAAGATCCTTCTTGATCTGCCTCCAATTCTGTCTTTAGTGCCTCACTTCTTTGAACTTTAACTCTGCGGGCATGTTGTCTCAAAGTTAGGCCTCTTTTTTTTTTTTTTTTTAATTTATTTATTTACTTAAAATTTATTTGTCAGAGAGAGAGGGGGAGAACACAAACAGGCAGAGCAGCAGGCAGAGGCAGAGAGAGAAGCAGACCCCCTGCTGAGCAAAGAGCCTGATGCAGGACTCGATCCCAGGACCCCGGGATCATGACCTGAGCCAAAGGCAGCGGCTTAACCAACTGAGCCACCCAGGCCTTCCTACTTGCTTTTACTCTCCATAAGTTAGTGGTTTCTTCTCTTCCTTGAAGCCTTCATGTTTCTTCTTGACAGTGAATTGTTTTCTTCTGTACTACTTAAGCATCTTGTGCTTTTTGTTGTTGTTGTACATATTACAATTATTTGCTTGTCTCCCTTACAGGCGAGAGTTTCAGGTCACATCTTATTTACCCAGCAGTGTTAAGCACACAGCAGGTACTCAGGAAATGTTTGTTGAATGAATCAATCTTACTTGTACCCTAAGTTTTCCTTCAAAGATCTAAGACTTATAAAAATCTGAATGGCTCTTACAGTTATTTGTACTTAATAAATTATGTAATTTCAAATGTATTGGAGTTCACATTTCTCTCGAGTGTTCATCTTACTGCAGGCATCGCGATAAGTGTGTTACATACATTATCTCAGTTAATTCCCACTACTCTGAGGTCCTCAAAAAAAGGAACTGTAGAGAGAATTAGAACTCAAAGACAGGCCTGCCTGACTCCAAAGCTTTGTTAAATTTATATGCTTTGCTAAACTGTCTGTTGTGCCTACTCAGAAACTTGATATTAGTTTAAAATGTTTATTTTGATATTGGTTTACATGTTCCATGATGTGTAAATAGTCTCGGAAGTCATTGGGTGACATGGTTCATCTTCATTTAAAGAATGCAGACAGCACTAAGTTATTTCTTAATATTCTCAAGTTATAGTTCTTCTGTAGGAAACACTTGTTATAGCTTTTTGAATAAAGAAGTATTTTGTAACTAATGAGCATAATTTCCAAACTTAGGATATTATTTTTTGTATTGACACTGTAATATGCAATCTATCCAAGTCATTTGTCAAAGCTCTCAAAGCCCATTCCCAAATTTATATTACTCTCTTTGTAAAGGCTTTAATTCAGTCATGTAGTTTCTGGGTTTTTTAGTGGACACTCATATGGTTTTTTATAGTTTTTATGGGTATCATACAAATGTGCCATATTTTAATTTTTTGTCATTTCAATTTTGGTTATAGTTGTTTATAAAGATATTAATAATATGAGAGCCACAAACGTTAGCTCTTTGGGAGCTTAGTTTAATTAGAGTTTTTTAATCTCAGCACTATTGACATTTTAGGCCAGATATTCTTTGATTTGGGGGTTTGTCCTGTATATGGTAAAATGTTTAGCAGCATCCCTGGCCTCTACTCACTAAATACCAGTAATGATCCCCCAAGTTGCAACAACCAAACATGTCTCCAGACATTCCCAGATATCCCCTAAAAGACAAAATTATCTCCCGTTGAAAACCATTATTTTGAAAAGATTCAGAACCAGAAAAAGTACTTTTTTTTCTAGTTACCCCTGTTTAGAACAATTTTCTTGAGGTTTGATTCTTATAGAGGACAGCCAGTTAAAAATTACATTCACTGGTTTTTAGTGTATTTACAGAGTTGTGCAACCATCCCCACAGTCTAATTTTAGGACATTTTCCTAGCCTCATAAAGAAACCCCAGTCATATTAGCAGTCACTTCCCATTTCTCCCGCCTGTCCTCTACCCCTAGACATACCTGGTTTTCTTTTTATGTTTAGGAATATACACTCTCCTTGTCTTATAAAGCAAACCAGCTGCTGCTGCTTTTTTTTTTTTTTTAAAGATTTTATTTATTTATTTGACAGATAGAGACCAGAAGTGGGCAGAGAGGCAGGCAGGGAAAGAGAGGGGGAAGCAGGCTCCCTGCGTGCGAGCAGAGAGCCCAATGTGGGGCTAAATCCCAGGACTCTGAGATCATGACCTGAGCGGAAGGCTGAGGATTTAACCCACTGAGCCACCAGGTGCCCCTATACAGAGACTTCTGTTTTTTCCTGTTTATAACTTTAAAGGCCCTTAGATTTGTTTAGGTAGACACCAAATTAATCTCTAGAGGAGATAAACCTAAATAGGCTGAGTTGAGAATCATTTTAGTATTATTCAGAAAAGTAAGACGTCTAGGGCACCTGGGTGGTTCAGTGGGTTAAGCCTCTGCCTTTGGCTCGGGTCATGGTCTCAGGGTCCTGGGATCGAGCCCCACATTGGGCTCTCTGCTCAGCAGAGAGCCTGCTTCCCCCTCTCTCTCTGCCTGCCTCTCCGCCTACTTGTGATCTCTGTCTGTCAAATTAAAAAAAAAAGAAAGAAAGAAAAAAGTAAGAAGTCTCCCTGGCCCTCTGTGGCAAGTTTTGTTATAGAAATAAACAGTTTTGTTTTTTTCTGATTAGTTCTAGTAGATAAACATGATTTCTAGTCTATGTGTAAAAAACACAACTATGAAACACATATACCTAAAGTAGCATCATGAACCTGTTGCTTCATTATTATTAAGTAGATTATTTTCAGAATAATTTAGAATTATTAGTTGAATTGATAGTTGGCTTAATTTTTTTAAAAAAGATAGATCTTTCTGTTTTTCAAATTTGTGGGTCTATTTTACCTACACAGAAATGTTACCTGGTGCTCACTCTGAGAAAAAAATATGTAAAATGTTTTTTTTTTCTTATAAGAAGTAAGTGCCAGTTGGATTATTTTGAGTCTGTTTCTTATCAATAATGTGGAAATATTAATAACTGCCCTGTTTACTTCAAAGGGTTGGTAGGAAATGCTAAAAGAATTAAATCAGTAATAGTTGAAGGAAGTGGATGGTAAGATTGTACCTTCATTTTGTTATTTCTACTTGCCCCTCATGTTTCTCTTCCTTTTAAATGTTATTATGGAGTCATAATTTCTTTAAATGTCATTTATAGCTGACTTCGTAGGGATTGACCAAGCCCTCTTTCCTTTGGTTTTCATGTCTGTGGTTACAAATTATATAAAATATTTTCAACAAATAAGACAAAGTTTCCTTAATAAGTAGAGCTATTCAAAAGGAGAATCCAAGTAGACAAATGGCAAAGGACATGAACACTTAATTCAGAAAGAGTATTCAAATAGCAAGTAAACATTTCAGCTCCATTAGAAATTTTTAAAAATGCAGATAAAAGCAATAATGAAATGCCATATTGGGCTTATGAATTACCCACTTTTTTTTTCTTTTAAGATAAATCTTTAATTATGTTAATAATACATGGAAACATTGTCTTTTTAGTTTTTAAAAATGTACCTAGGGTAAGTAAAGCTTAAAAAGCTCCTGCTGATTAATTCCATTCTTCAGATACCCTTTTGGAAGTAAGCACTCTTAATCAGTTTGTCACATGTCCTTTCAGAACTTTTCCCTTTTATTTATTACGTGTGAATATCATTGTAGGATATCTGTAATGCTTGTAATGTAATCATCAGGAACTTTGATTGTTTAACTCAGTCATATGTTTTAGAGATCTCTCTTAGGTTTGTATGTAAAGATTTTTCGCATTCTTTTTAACTACTACACAACATTGCTGTAGTGTTAACTATTTTACAGTTCCTCAAGTATTCCCCAATTTATAACTATTTAGGTAGTTTCTGATTTTTTTACTGTCCTAAACACAGATACAATGTATTCATATTTTCATAGTCTTTGGAAAAAGAAAAGCTAAGCAGAACAGGATTGCTGGAGAGGGAAGGCCATAACTGTTATAAATAGAGCATTCTGGGTATAGAACACATGGAGAAGATGATACTAGAATAAGGACTTGAAAGAAGTAAGAAGGTTGAACATACATGTGCTGAGGCAAAACTGTTCTAGGCCGAAAGAACAGAGTTCAAGGGCCATAAATTGGGATTATGCCTAGTGTGTTCAAGGAATGATAAGGAGGAGCCAGAGCGTGAGATTGAAGAGGTGATGGGTGTATGTATAGTTTATGTATAGGACTTCGTAGGTGATTATAAGGCCTTTGGCATTTGCTCTGAATACAGTAGGATGCACTGTAGGATTTTAGGTAGAGAAGCAACACTGTTTTTCTGGGAACTATGTTAAGAGTGAATTTATGGAGTAGGGCAGTGGTGGCAGTTAACAATTAGAGTAGTCAAGCAGGAGAAAAGCTTGGATTAACTAGCTTAGAATAAGGTGCAAGTAGTGGAGTGGGGTGGAGAAGTGGTCGGATCCTGGATCTGTTTTGAAGGAGCACTCAACAGGGTAGGGAATAAAGTATGAGAGAAAGACAGGAATCAAGAATAAGGATTATTCAACAGGTTTTGATCTAAGCAAAGGTGAAGATACATAGGTAAAGTTGTATCTTTGTCTTAAAAATTACAGAATTCTGATAATGATCAAGTCTATCAATATTTTTCTTTGTTTTAGAATCTTGCTTAAGAAAACCCTGTAGGTTGGATGGCTCAGTTGGTTAAGTGACTGCCTTTGGCTCAGGTCATGATCCCAGAGTCCTGGAATTGAGTCCTGCATCAGGCTCCCTGCTGGACAGAGAGTCTGCTTCTCCCTCTAACCCTCCCCCTTCCCATGTGCGTGCGCTCTCTCTCTCTCTCTCATGGTTTCTCTCTCTTACTCTCAAATAAATAAATAAAATCTTTTTTTAAAAAAAAGAAAGAAAGTAAACCCTGTAGTTCTTCTGTATTTTCTTTTAATATTTTTTGTTTGTAGTTTTATTTTGCTTCTACTTTCAGTTTTTTTTTTTTAAATACCTGTTTGCAGTTTACTTTCGTGAATGGTGTCAGATTGAGATCTGAACTTTCTCACCCCACTCCCATCCGCACAGCACACCAGATAGCCAGTAGTCCCAAGCCAAAATAAATTTCTTCTTTTCCCTCTGATTTAAGACATCATTTTTATCATAAATTGAAATCTCATATGGACATGAATATATTTTAGAACCTGTATTTTAGTTGCTAATTCTCTTTCTAAGCCATTATTACTTTGTTTTTAATTACTATAGCTTTGTAATACGTTTTTATTCTACTATTTTACTTTTTGAGAATTGTCTTGCCTGATCTTTCACATGTTAAATCAGTTAGTAGTGTTTCTTGGAAAATTTATTATTTTAATTTATTATTGTGTTTGTATGAGTTGATTTTAGAAAAATTAACACATTTATAATAAGGAATCTTCCCTGTAAGAACATACATTTCTTTTATTCAGGGCTTACTTGATGTTTTTTATGTCTTCTTCCCCAAGACTTGCACATTTCTTTTTTTTTTTTTTTATTTAAATTCAGTTAATTAACATAAGGTATATTATTAGTTTCAGAGACAGAGTTCAGTGATTCATCAGTTACATATAATACCCAGTGCTCATTACATCCCATGCCCTCCTATAATGTCCATCACCCAGTTACCTCATCCTGCTAAACCCTCCCCTCCAGCAACCCTCATTTTCTTTCATATGGCCAAGAGTCTCTTACCGTTTGCCTCTGTTATTTTCATCTTATTTTATTTTTCCTTCCTTTCCCCTATGTTCATTTGTTTTGTTTCTTAAATTCCACATGTGAGTGAAATCATATGGTATTTGTCTTTCTCTGATTTACTTCACTTAGCATAATACCCTTTAGTTCCATCCTGGTCATTGCAAATGACAAGATTCACTCTTTTTAATGGCTGAGTAATATTCCATCTCTCTCTCTCTCTCTCTCTCTCTCTCTCTCTCTCTCACACACACACACACCCACACACACACACACACATTCTTTATCCATTCATCTGTTGATGAACATCTGGACTCTATATAAATAGTTTGGCTGTTGTGGACATTGCTGCTATAAACATTGGGGTGCAGGTGCCCCTTTGGATCGCTACATTTTTATCTTTGGGGTAAATACCCAGTAGTACAGTTGCTGGGTAGTACAATTGTTGGGTCATAGGGTAGCTCATTTTTAGCTTTTTGAGGAACCTCCATTCTGTTTTCGAGAGTGGCTGCATTGGCTTGCATTCCCACCGACAGTGTAAGAATGTTCCCCTTTCTCTGCATGAGACTTGCACATTTCTAATTACATTGATTCTTGGGTATTCGTGGTTATTGTTGCTATTACAAATGGAATTTTTTTCTTTTTTTTTAATTGAAAATTGCTGTTATAGAGGAAAGCTGTTGATTTTTTATGTTTATCTTGTATTTGGCAGTCTTGCTGAAATGTCTTATTTGTTCTAATAATTTGTCAATTTTCTAGAGTTTCCTTCCTCATTTATTTATTTTATCTTATTGGATTGACTTGCACCTTCATGATATATAGAATATTAAAGGCAGGGATTGGAATCACTTCTGTTAAAAAGCATAGTGAGATATCAATTTTTTGTCTATTAAAGGTTTTTTTTTGTTTTCATCTTACTGGAATTTCTCTTGTGCATGAGATGCAAAAGTACTCTTGTATACTTCTAGTGGAAATTCAAATGAATGTAGCTCTTTATATATGCTCCTGTGGTTTTTTAATGGGTATGTAAAGTCTTTTAAGAGTGTCTCCATATCCTTTGACCTAGTAATCTCACTTCCAGGCCTTCATCTCTTGGAAGTAATAAGAACGAATATTTTTGTTCAAGTTGCTTATTATTTATATAGCTCTGGGTTACTTGTGTGTTTCAAAATAACCTTAATGTTGAATACCAGGGTAAG
This sequence comes from Mustela nigripes, assembly GCF_022355385.1. Lineage (NCBI taxonomy): Eukaryota > Metazoa > Chordata > Mammalia > Carnivora > Mustelidae > Mustela > Mustela nigripes. Next base: position 53,526,681 of record NC_081560.1, on the reverse strand, counting down.
GGTTTTGTATGTTCTGGTATATGTGTATGATGGAGTATTATACAATCATTATACTATTTTAAAAGGATTTGTAATAACTTGGAAGCATTTACACTATTAAATAAGTAAAAAAGAACAGAATACAACAGATTGTTTATGCAGGAGTGTTGCATCATTATCAAAATGCAGAATAGATTAGACGCAGATACACCAAAATGGTAATAGTAATAATCTCTGGGTAATAAATATATGCATGATTTTATTTTCTCTTTAATATTTTTCTCTGGTAAGTATGCATTGTTAAAATCAGAAGAAAAAACTTAAAGTGTATGTATCTGTAATACTAAACTGTATTTACCCTCTTCGAAATATGTGGAAAGGAAGAAATCTGGGCCCATTTCATTAAATGTCAAGGTTGGTTATAATTATTTTTTAAAATATATTCTATTATACAGCAGGTTTTGCTGAATGTCCTAACACCTGTCACAGGCTAAAGAATGAATGTGAGAGAAAAGAAACACAGTAGTTTCAGTGGCAGGTTCTGACTTACACTTTGGGATGTACACTTAAGTGATCTGAGCTCCATATCGATGAAGCAGGAGATAATTGTGGTATATGTCCACCTAACTCTTTTTCTTACTGTCTTGCCACCCATGTTAACGGGTCTTTTGCAAGCTAGGTATCATCTAATAGCTTTGTAACCTGCTGCTGGCCTACTTTAATAAGAAATCTTGTTGTGTTTATATGGATTTTAGATTGCCATTCACTTTATTTAAGAAACATTCATCGAGTACTTCCAGTGTGCCGCGAAGTTTGCTAGCCAAAGGACATAAAACCACACAGAGGCCCTCTGTCCTGAGCAGCTTTGGTTAGAAATAACTTGTGATTAATATTGTGATGGCATGAGAGGGTATCTAATAAGAGAAACCAGGAATACTCAGATTCTAATTCAATCCCTAAGGTCTCTTACGGAGCTAAATATACTGAAACTCAAGTAAGAGTAATACATTTATGGCTTAGGTGTAGGCCCCCTGTCTCAAAATTCAGAGAACTAGGTTACAGTTTATGGAACATGCTGTTTTTCTTTACTAGTTAGATCTACATTCCTTTCTTACTTTAAGCTTAAATTCAAGTCTCTTAGTACTGTTTTGAGGCAAAAGACCACTCTTGCTGTTGCTCAAGGAAAATGTGCACGAAACAGAGTTTCTTCTAAATACCCATTCTAGATGTTCCTGAGTATCTAGTGACCTAATATCATGTCACCTACCAAACAACTGGTGCCCGTTACCCTTGGCCCACATTTTGTACTTGGGGGGAAAAAAAAAAAGGAGCAGAACAAATAAGGAAAGGAATAGGAAAGATGGCCTGGTTGTTCCAAGCAGCCTTGGAATGTTTTTTTTGTTTGTTTGTTTTTACCTCTGATAGCATGTAAGGAAAAGATAAGAAGGGTCACTCTCCATTCCATCATGATGCATAGTTTGCATAGTTACAGCACCAAGAAATCTCGAGTTATATGTTAAGATTATGTGGTAACAGAAATTTTACAGACTAGAGTTTCAAAAGGGCATTAATTTATTCTTCAGACATTTTAGTAACTATGTATAGTTTGTTTCTGTAATTACTTGTCTTTCCCATTTTCATCAGCACTATCATTGGCACAGCTTCTTTTATTTTTTAAATCTTTATTAATTTTTCCTTGACAAATTGAACGCAAAGTCATTGCAACAAACCAACTGCTTTTCCTATGTAACAGCTTTTTTGTGTGCTTACTTTTTTTTGTAGTCCTAACTTTACAGATTGCATTATAAGTAAAATAGTGGTCTTATTGATACAGATTTCATTGTCTAATTTATAAGTCATCCTGTACCCAGCTTACCCTATAAAAAAAAGTGACACTTGAGGAAAAATTTCTGTACTCATAATTTCAACTCAAAACAGTGACAACATCCACTAACACATGGACCAGTCATTTTTTCTTAAGTCTTAGCATTCTCAGGCAATCCATTTTTAGGAATGGAAAAAACGGGAGTTGTATTTTGCTCCTCAGAGACAAGAGTATACGATCTCTTGGGAAGACAAAACAAACATTTACAGTATATGTTCACCATGTAGTTTGCCCATTGATATAATGAAATTTATGCACAGGATGTTATGAAAAAAGAAAGAAGAGGTTTCTGACCTAGATTCAGAAGGACACCTGTCAGGAAGATTTCCCAAAGGGAATGACACATGAACTGAGTTCTGTAAGATGAATTGAGCTTTTGTCAGACCAACAGAGATAGAGATTTGGAATGGGAAAATATGATGGATACTGGCTACATAAGTCAAAGGCTCAGAGACAATTAAGCATGGAACATTAGAAGAAGTAGGAGTTCAGTGTAGCTGATATTGAGATTGGGGATGGTGGAGGATTCCTGAGATGAAGCTATAAAAGTAAGCAAAAGCTAGATTATAAAGAGCTTTTTTACATCCTGTGCCAAGAAATGTTGACTTTACTGTGAATGTATTGAAGACTCATTGGGGAACTAGATTTGCATCTGCATTATGAAATTGGAAAGGGCAGAACTGGCATAATGGTGATAAGAACCTGTTCTAATGTATAGGCAATAAGGATGGAGAAAATGGACAAATCTGAGATACCTTGAAGAGGTATACTCAACAAGGACTGCTGATATTATAAGTAATGCATGCAGGGGAAAGAATAGCTTCTGGAGTTCTCTAGACCTGGATTCAAATCCCAGCTCTGTCACTTACCTGTTTTGTGACCTTGGGTGTTTTATGTACCTCTCGGAACTTGAGTTTTCCTTTTTCTTTTCTTTTTTGAAATTTTGTTTATTTGAGAGAGAGTAAGTGAGAGAGAAAGTACAAGTAGGGGAAGAGGGAAAGGAGAAGCAGGCTTCCCCACTAAGCAGGGAGCCTGATGTTGGGCTTGATCCCAGGACCTCGGGATCATGACCTGAGCCGAAGGCAGACACCCAACCAACTAAGCCACCCAGGTGCCCTCAGAACTTTAGTTTTCTTAACTTAAATAGGGACAGCAGTACTCAATCTACAGGGATGTGAGGAGTAGGTAAAATAACAGATAGGCATCCAGTAGCTAATTATAAAATGATAGCTCCTATTGTGGGGGTAGAAGGAGATGGAGGAGAGTTAAGAATGGCTTCAAGTTTTCAGTTTGGGCAGTGAGAAGGAGCTAGTTTACGAGAGTAGGATAATTGGTCTGATTCCTAGACACATTGCATGTGAGAAATCTGTTGGACACACTCCCTGCCAGATGACAGTAAGAGTATGACACTTGAGAGTGATTTAAGCAGAAGATACAGATTTGAGAGCCATCAGCTCACACATAGTAGTAAAATTTATGAAAGTACATGAGATAACCCAAGGAGAGAGTGAGAATGGGAAGAAAATTCAGAAAACTGGAAAAAAAAAAATCAGTGTGGGGATGGTTAGAGAAATAGGAGGAACACCAGTGGTGAGTAGTTACCAGTGAAGGACAAAGAGAGCATTTCGAGGAGAGTGTAGCATAAACAGCTTCACATGCTCCAGAGAGCTGAAACAAGATCAAAGAGTATCTTTGGGTTTACAAATTATGAATTGTTAATTCTGATTGTCATGATTTTAGTAGAGTGATGGGTTGGCCATACAGTTTTCGTAGTTTGAGGAGAGAATGGGAAATGAGGAGTAAAGGCAACAAGTGTGGATAAATCTTTTAAATATATGACACAGGTGCCTGGCAAGCTCAGTCAGTGGAGCATGTGACTCTTGATCTGCAGGTTGTGAATTTGAGTTCCATGTTGGGTATATATAGAGGTTACTTTAAAATCTTTTAAAATATTAAAAATGTCATAAAAGCCTAGATTTAAATGCTTATAATGGCTAACAGAGAGAAAGGGGTTTCTCAGAATGTAAGGAGCTAATAGCTCATTCAGTCAAATTTTAAGGAGAACAGAATGGTTGATTATGTCAAATGCAGCAGTGAGAAAATACACATTGGATTTGACTGTTAAGGAGGAAGTCTGCGAGCCAGGAGTTAGGTCTTTGTGGTGGAGTCCTTTGAATGCCAGACTTTGTCTGATGGGAAATGACTAAAAGTTAGTGAGCATGGAAGTGATATGATCAGAACGGCATTATAAGATTTTCTGGGAACAGTTTGAAAGATGAGGTAGGAGGTGTGAGTCTCATGTAGGCTAGTAGAGGCATAAAGTAATACCAACCTGGACCAGGGTGATGGTTCTGGGGACAGAAAGATAAGATGAATGTAAGAGCTATTATTATGCTTTTATGTGCCTTTTAACTTGGCTATCATATGGATGTAATTAATGGGTAAAGGAGAACATTAGTTAAAAGTTGATGTTTTAATGTTTCAAGTATAGGTATTAAGGAGAGTGATAGTTAACATTTACCAAAACAGAATTATTAGTAGAAGCAAGTTTTTGAAGATGTATTCATTTTTAAACATTCCTTTAGTAAGCTTATGTTATTGAGTGGGTACTGTGTGTTGAGTAGTGTTCCATATGCTGGAGACAGCAGTGAACATGACAGGCAAAATCTGTGTTCTCATGGAACTTAACATTCAGAAGTGAGGTGAAGACAAAAAAGTTTAAACAAGGACAAGATAATCTAATCCAAGTAAGATGAAACTTGGTGATGATACAGAAATGGTAGTCCATTTTAGATGATGTGATCAGGAACTTAGAATATTACTAAGGAGTCAGTGGTGCAAAGATTTGGGTGCCTAGGCATTCCCACCCAGACTGGAGAGGATGTGCAGAGGCCCCAAGAAGGGAATGAGCTTGATTTGTTTGAGGGCTAGAAAAAAAGGCCAGTTTGTCAGGAGCAGAGTGAACAGGAGAGAGACTGATACTATGTGATGGGGTTTGAGGGTGTGTAGCATTAAACTTGAGTAACCTGGAAGCTTTGGTAAAGAATTTGGTGATTAGGGTCACCTAGGTGGCTCAGTCGGTTAAGTGGCTACCTTTGCCTCAGGTCATGATTTCGGGGTTCTGGGATTGAGCCCCATGTTGGGCTTCCTGCTCAGCCAAGGGCCTGCTTCTCCCTCTCTCTGCCACTCTCTCTACTTGTGCTGTATCCCTCTGTCAAATAAATAAATTCTTAAAAATAATAAAATAAAATGAAAGAATTTGGTGATTTATACTTGACTGGTAGCAGTGGAAATGAAAGAAACTAATACTGAGCTATGTTGAACTGATTAGTTCAATGTAGGACAGCTAGGTGAAGAAGTCCAGACAGTTGTCAGGCTTAAATATATAAATTCAAATATGACTGGCTTAGTACTATTCATTGGAATAACTTGCCGGGTTGTTTAGGCGTTGAACAAATAAATGCTCATAATATGAAGGGTTGAGAAATAGATCATGGAAATGGTCTAAGGAATGGGATCTAAGGGATCTAAAGATCTATGGAAGGATCTAAGAATGACCAGGCAGTGATCGGGGATTCCTAGCACTTCTTTGATGTTATGAAGGGCATTTTAAATACCACTGCAGCCTGAAAGGAATGACCTAGTGTTGTATGAACAGCAGGAAAAATTAAGTATTCAGAAGATACATAGAGATATAAAAATTAAACTTTACATGTGTGTATTGTTTTAAAGTTTACAAAGTCTTTACCCTTTAGGAAATCAACTTGATCTTCATAAAGAACTCTGTGAAGTAGATAGGAGACAGAAATTTTAGAGAGGTCAGCATTATTAAGAAGTGAGGAAGCTTGAGGATATTCAAGTGCATGATCTTTGAATGGCACATGAATTTACGACATCTGACTTTACTTGTGTTGCTTTACCTATCACAGTATGTTAATTCAAAAATGATCAGAAATTTAAGTTTAGTAGAAAAACAAAAAATGTATCCTTACTAAAACAGTACAAAAGACATATATTTTTTATTTGTATTATAGTTATTGGTGCTATCCAAAGGTTTCAGAGTGTTTCGAATACACAGGAGAATGAGACTGACTTTGGCTGAGAAAATGAGAGGTTTAATTTTGTTTAGAAAGTGTGTACTCTTTCCTCATGTACTAAATTTTCTTTTCCTGGTTGCTCTGTGTGTTTCAAGTATTACATATGCAGCTTTGAAATAAGCCCTTTTATTTTACACTCAATTCTCACGTGTTTATTTCTGCTACCATATTTTATTCTTGTGTTGCCACCCAATTCACTGGTAACTCAGCAGTAATGCTTAACAAATGAACAGTTCTGTGCCAGGCACTGTGGTAAGGGGTTTGTAAAAATTAACTTGTTCAATTCTTACATCAACTCTCAGAGGTGGGAGCATTAGTTTATAAATTAGGTGTTTCCGGCTATTCCAAACCTAATACAGAGAAAGAACCATGATGAAAGAAGGGATCATTATAAGGCATACTCACTTGTGCTTCAGGGTCAGTTTAAACCATAAAGTAGATGGGGCTTTTTGGGTTATATTATATTATTTATCATAGTTTGTTTTAAGTGAAAAAGCCAAGTTGGTATATGTACTAACCTGAGAAGTAAAGTCCTAAGCTACACGAGCGAATAAAGTAGTAATACCCAAAATGTCTGTTTTATGATTCTAGCAATAGTATGTAATAATCATGGATGGTTTTACATTTTAAAAAACTACTTAACTCACTGTGCATAATTAAAAAAAGGATTCCTAAATAAAGAGATGTTTGCTTAATTTTAAATTATTGAGGAATGAGAAATATCTATAAAACTTAATCATTTGTTTAGTTAACTTCTCATTCCTATATTTTCTTGGAGTGAATGGGTCTGTTGCTTACTGTGGAAATGGCTACAGCATCTTTCATCTGAGGATCTCAGAGTGCTTTTCAAATAATAACTCATGAATTCCCAGAGCACTTTGGTGAGGTAGGTAGGTGGCAAATATTATTATCTTCATTTTACAGATGGAGAAAGTAAAGCCATCAGGGGGTTAAATGATTTATGTATAGTCCCACCAACCTGATACAGAGGCAGCCTGAGCTACTTAAATGAGAATATTATAATTTAGGAGGATTGGCGTAGTAAAAATCAACCCCTTTGCTGTTGTATTTTACACAGATTAACTATTAGAACAAATATGTTAGCTTAAAAATGTCCACATGAATTTTTTTTTAATCCTTTCTTTAGAAATAGAAAACATTATAATACTCTTTCCCCCTCCCCCCCAATTTTTAGGTCAGCAGCAAGGACAAGATGGAGTAAAGGTCCAACAAGCCACCATAGCTCCTGTAACTGTAGCAGTTGGAGGAATTGCTAACGCAACGATAGGTGCTGTTAGTCCTGACCAACTCACACAAGTGCATTTGCAGCAAGGCCAGCAAGCTTCTGATCAAGAGGTGCAGCCTGGCAAGAGGCTTCGAAGAGTTGCCTGTTCCTGTCCTAATTGTAGGGAAGGAGAAGGAAGGTAAATGCTCTATTACCAACTTTATCTCTCTGGAAGGCATAAAATAGTTAAAACCAAGCCATTGGCTGTGTACTTTGATCACTAGAATATCACTAATTTTGTACTATGAAGTTGAGATACAGTGTTGTTATGACAGGGATTAAATTGAGCTAGTCTAGGAGTGGAGTACCTGCCATGTACCTTGTACTTCTTAAAATGTTTTGTTTTCTTGTTTCATTTATTGTGTAAAAATTTTAATTTTATTGATATAAAATTCACATACCATACAATTCCCTCAGTCTACATTTCATTAGTTTTTAGTATGTTCACATAGCTGTGCACCCATCATCACAATTTTAGAACATTTTCATTACCTCAAAAAGAAACCCCTGTATTCCTAAGACCTCACCCCCTCATCTTCCAGTCCTCCCAGCTCTAGGCAACCATTGAACAAATTTCTATCATTATACATTTGCCATTTTGGACATGCATACAAATGGAATCACATAGTATGTGATTTTTTCGTGACTGGTTTCATTTACATAACGTAATATTTTTTAAGTTTTATCCATATTATAGCATGTATTAGATATTGGTACTTCATTCTTTTAAATGAACAAATAACAAATACTCTGTATGGATACACAGTATTTTACTTATCTGTTTATCAGTTGGTAGACACTTGGAATTCTTCCACCTTTTGGCTGCTGTGCTGCTGTAAATACTACAAATTTTGGTGTGGACATAGGCTTTCATTTCTCTTGGGTATATACCTACAAATGGAATTAATGAGCCATATAGTAACTCTAAGTCTAACCATTTGAGGAACTGCCAGGTTGTTTTCCAAAGTAGCTATACTGTTTTTACATTCCCACCAGCAGTGTATGAGAGTTCCAGTTGTTCCCAACACTTGTTCTAATTTGGCTTTTTGATTACAGCTTTCCTAGCGTGTGTGAAATGGTATCTCAGTGTGGTTTTAGTTTGCATTTTTTGATGACGTCGTTTAGTCAAGTATGTTTTCATGTGCTTTGCTCATTGGCCATTTGCATATCTTTGGAGAAATGTCTCTTAAGATCTTTTGCCCATTTTAAGAAAAAAAAAGTGGGACGCCTGCATGGCTCAGTTAGTTGAGTGTCCAACTCTTGTTTCAGCTCAGATCATGATTTCAGGGTCCTGGGATTGAGCCCAGTGAGGAGCTCCACGCTCAGTGGGGAGTTTGCCTGAGGATTTCTCTCCCTCTCCCCCTCCCCCTGCTTGGGTGCTCTTTTTCACTAAAATGAATGAATGAATCTTTATTAGGTTTTTAAAATTAAATTGTAATAGCTCTTTATATATTTTAGATACAAGTCCCTTATCAGTTATATGATTTGCTGATAGTTTCTCCCGTTCTGAGAGTTGTCTTTTTACTTTCTTGATAGGGACAGAGAGAGTTGTAATTTCCCTGTGAATTTTAGAATCAGCTTGTTAGTTTCTACCAAGAAGGCAGATGGAATTCTGACAGGGGGTGGTATGGAAGCTTTAGATCAGCTTGAGGAATATTGCCAGATCAGCAGTATTGTCCTCTGTTTATTTAGATCTCTGATTTCCTTTGACACCGTTTTGTAGTTTACAGTGTGTAAGTTCTGTACTTGTTTTGTTAAATTCATTCCTAAGTATTTTATTCTTTTTGAGGCTATTGTAAATGGAACTTTTTTCTTTATTGTTCATTGCAAGTTTATAGAAATAGTTAATTTTTGTTTACTGATTTGTATCTTACGACCTTACTGAACTCTTTTTATTAGTTCTAATAGTTTTTTAGTGGACTCATTAGGGTTTTTCTGTATGTAAGATCATGTCATCTGCAAATAGAAATAGTTTTACCTTATCCTCTCCACTTTGGATGATATTTGTTTCTTTTTCTTACCTAATTGTTTTGTCCAGGCCTATTGTATAATGTTGAAAAGAAGTGGTGAAAATGGACATCTTTGTTTTGTTCCTAATCTTAGGGGGAAAGGGTCCAGTCTTTCACCATTAAGTATGATGTTAGCTCTGAGCTTTCCATATATGCCTTTAATTAAGAAAGTTCCCTTTTATTCTTACTTCATTGTGTTTTTGTCATGAAAGGTTGTTGGATTTTGCCAGATGCTTTTCTGCATCAGTTGAGATGATCGTGTAGTTTCTGTGTTTTATTCTGTCAGTATGGCGTGTTATATTGGTTGTCAGATGTTAAAGTACTTTTGCATTTGTGAAATAAATCCAACTTAGTCATGGTATATAATTTATATATTGCTATTTTCAGTGTGCTAGTATTTTGTTAAGGATTTTTGTGTTCATGTGTTCATGAGGGGTAATCGGTTTGTTGTTTTCTTAAAATGTCTTTGTTTGCTTTTGGTAAGGGTAATAGGGGCTTCATAGAATGAGTTGGGAAGTGTTCCCTCCATTTTTTATTTTATTTTTTTAATTTTGGGAAGAACTGGTAATAATTCTTTAAATATTTTGCAGAATTCACCAGTGAAACTGTCTAGGTCCTGGGCTTTTTTTTATGGGTATTTATTTGACTACTAATTCAGTCTCTTCACTCTTAAGGGTTTTTTCTGATTGACTGATTTTTCTTAAGTCAGTCTTGGTACTTAGTGTCTTTTTGGGAATTTAATCTATCTCATCTAAGTTATTTAAGTAATTGCTATACAGTTATTGGTTATTCTTGGTATTCTTTTATAACTCTTTTTATTTCTGTGAGGTTGATGATGAGTTTTCTTTGATTTTTAGATTCTGATTGTGTCTTCTCTTTTTTTCTTGGCCAGTCTACCTAAAGGGTTGTTCAGTTTTGACCTTTTCAAAAAGTCACATCGGCTTTTGGTTTCATTGATTTTTCTCTGTTGTTTCTGCATTCTCAATTTCATTAGTTCCTTCTCTATTCTTTATTATTTCCTTCCTTCCGTTTGCTTTATTTAGATTTAATTTGCTTTTTCCATTGTCTTAAGATGGAAGGTTAGTGATTTAAGATCTTTTTTAATGTAGGCATTTACAGCTAAAAATTTCTCTCTAGGTATTCTTTACATGTATCCCTTGAATTTTGGTATGATGTATCTTCATTCATCTCAAAGTATTTCCTGCTTTCACTATGGTTTTCTTTATTGACCATTGGTTATTTAGGAGTGTATTGTTTAATTTCTAGATATCTGGGAATTTTCCAGTTTCCCCAATAGTTGATTTCTACTCTCTTGGCAAAGTGGTCATACTTTGCATTATTTCTGTCTTTTATTGAGATTTCATAGCCTAGTGTATGATTTATCTTGGGAGAACATTTTATGTGCACTTGAAAAGAATGTGTATTTTGCTGCTCTTTGGTGGAGTGCTTTGTGCATGTCTGTTAGGTCCAATTTATCAAGTCTTCTGTTTCCTTACAGCTTTTCTGCCTAATTGATTTACTTTAATCTACCTGTATCTTTCTGTCTTTAAGTGTGAACTGTGTCACATGTAGACAGCATGTAGTTGGATCTTGTTTTTTTTTTTTTTGTTTTAAGATTGATTTATTAGAGAGCAAGAGCGAGTGAGAGTGAGGGAAGGGGTAGAGGGAGAGACTCTTCAAGCAGACTCCTGGCTGAGTGTGGAGCTGGATGTAGGCTAAATCCAGTGCCCATGAGACCATGACCTGATCCAAAACCAGGAATCTGATGGGCTCTTACATGACTGAGCCACTCAGATGCCCCTGTTGATTTTTTGGTTTTTTTTTTTTGTTAATCCAATCTGACCAAATGTGTTTTTTGATTGGATTGTATAATCCATTAGATGTTGTTGATATGGTTGAATTTATGTCTTTCATTTTGCTTTTTGTTTTTTTGTGTCTCATGTCTTTTTCTCTCTTCCTCCTTTACTGCTCTCTTTTGCATTAAGTGAATATAATATAGCACTTTAATTTGTAAAGTAGTATTTTAATTTTGTTAATTTTTTCACTGTATTATTTTAGTTATTTCCACAGTAGTTGCTCTTGACCTCACCATGTATGTCTTGTCATAATCAACTTAAGGTTAATAGTAATTTACTTCCAGTGAATTATAGAAGTTATTTCTTTTAGGTCTATTCCCTTTTGTTTCTTCTTGTGATGTTATTTTTATATATTATATACTATTATGTATATTGTTACAGTATATATTATGTCTATAAGTGTTACCAATTCAATAACAACATTGTTATAAATTGTTACTTAATATAATGTTATGTCTTTAAAAGAAGTTGAGAGGCCAGAGGATTATCAGGATCACCAAGAATAATTTGGAGGTTGCTAAGGACTTTTTTCCAAGTGTTTTCACATTTGACCAAGAACTCTGACATTTGGGTTGGGGGGCAAGAAGTTGAGAGAAGATTAGCAAGTATATATAACTTTTCCTATGTTAGTTTTATCACTAAAATTTTATCACTTTTTCTTTTTTCCTGATGCTTGAGTTCCTTTCTGGCATCATATTCTTAGCCCTCTGCAGTTTTGCTCCCACCTTCCTGCCTTGTGCTGTTACTGGAAAAATATTTAATATATACATTTCTATAATGTTAAGGGTTTGACAATACATTTTACACATATTATTTTATAAAATTACTTTTTAAATCTGCTAAAACAAGAAATAATGCACTTACGCTGTCCTCTGTAATTACATAATTACCCTTGCTGGTGCTCTTTTGTTTCTTTGTGTACATTTGAATTACTCTCTGGGTTCAGTTGCTACAACCTGAAGAACCTTAGTTTCTTGCATAGCAGGTCTGCTCAAACTCTCTGTTTATCTGGGAATATCTTTATTTCACCTTCATTTTTTAAAGGTAGTTTTTGCTGGGTAGAGCCTTCTTGTTTCAGTTTTTCTTTTTTTCTCTCTCTCTCTTGAGTACTTTGCACATGTTTTCACCCTGCTTTTTGACCTCCATTGTTCTGCTGAGAAGTCAGTTCTTTCTTTTACTGCGGTTCCCTTGTAAGTGAGGAGTTATTTTTCCTTTGCTGCTTTCAAGATTTTATCTTTGGGTTTCAGGATTTTTAGCATATAAAGTATCTCTTTGTGGATCTGTGCATTTACACTACTTGGAGTTTGTTGAGCTTCCTGCATGTGTACATCCATGTTTTTCAGTAATAAGTTTTCAGCCATTATTTCTTTGAATATTTTTTTTGCTGCATTCTCTCTCCCCCTCTCTCCCCCCTCTCGCCGCTCCCTCCTCTCTTCTCTGCTTCCCTCACTCATTACTTGGTGTCCCACATTTCTTAGGTACCCTGTTCATTTTCCTTTGTTCTTTTTCTCGTCTGCTTTTGGATTGCATAATCTCTATTGATCTATGTAGATTTTTGTTATTTCTTATTTTGAGTTCCTCTAGTAAATTTTTCATTTCACTTGTACTTCTCATCTCCACAGTTTCCCATTTTTTTAATCATTTGTAACTCTTCATTGATATTCTCCATTTGATGTGACATTGTTATTATTCTTTGCTTCTTTAATCATGGTGTCCTTTAGTTCATTATAGCAACTTAGTACTGCCTCCCCTGCCTTTCCTCATCTCTGGCTTATTGTTATTGTTCACTTGCTTATTTAGTGACTGGCTGGGTTATTTTGGTGAAGACCCCTTCGCGCGCCCCCCCCCCCAATCAAGCATGTTGCTCCTCAGTGGATGCAGAATCAGGTTTGCTTAGTGACCCTTGATGACAGTGGTTTGGGCAAGAATCTTTGACAGTCCTGTCCCTGACCACACCCAGCTATTAAACTCTGCTAATTGTCAACTGATTGCTCTATTGTTTTCAACAGTGCTCTATAACATATATTACTCTACAGACTGATCTGTTCAGATTCTTTTTTTTTTTTAATTTATTAACATAATTACATATAATATATTATTTGGTCTGGGATACAGGTCTGTGAATCATCAGTCTCACACAATTCACAGCACTCAACATAGCAAATACCCTTCCCAGTGTCCATAACACAGTTACCCCCTCTCTCCTTCCTTCCCCACCCCCCAGGAACCCTCAGTTTGTTTCCTGAGATTTAAGAGTTTCTTATGGTTTCACTCCCACGATTAAGTCTTTTATGGTTTGTCTCCCTCCGTGGTCCCATCTTGTTTCATTTGTTCCCTCCCTACCCCCCATGACCTCCTGCCCTGCCTCTCAAATTCCTCCTATCAGAGAGATCATAGTAATTGTCTTTCTCTGACTGATATATTTCACTTAGCATAATACCTCTAGTTCCCATCTACTTCATTGCAAATGGCAAGATTTCGTTTTTTTGATGGCTGCCTAGTATTCCATTTTGTGTGTGTGTGTGTGTGTGTGTGTGTACACCACATCATCTTTATCCATTCATCTGTTGATGGACATCTAGGTTCTTTGCATAGTTTGGCTATTGTGAACATTGCTGCTTGTAAACATTCGGGTATATGTGCCCCTTCGGATTCCTACATTTGCATCTTTAGGGTAAATACCCAGTAGTATGATTGTTGGTCCATAGGCTAGCTCTGTTTTCAACTTTTTGAGGAACCTCCATATACTGATCAACAGGTCTGTGTTTGAGATTTATTCTGACTCTAGAGGACTACTCCCAGCTGCCTCTTTTCTCCTTTCTGACAACCTAGCCAGCCTATATAGTTCTGCCTGTTTCTCCAGTGTGTCTATTAGTCTCCTCCCGTTTGTGTTTTGCAACAGTCTCCACTATTTTTAAGAGTGCCCTTAGGCTCAAACTTTTTCACACTTTGTTTGCAAATTAATTCAATTCATTGGGAAGAAATTTGGAGTTCTGTTTTATGCTGTGTTCTCTCTCTGGCTAGGATCTCTTTGTTAAGGCTTCTGAACTTGGGGTTGGGATAGTGGCACATTTTTATCTTGAGAGCCCCTGCTCTAGGAGCTGAGTGTTTGGTGGCAAGGGAGAAGCAGTAGCTTCAGGTTTTCTTGGCTTGCTTCTGTTGATTTCACAGTTCTAATGTATATACTAAAAATGACCTTGGTCAAGGATGATCTGTACTGCACTACTCTCATTGTGCCCTATCTAAGGCAGAGCCAGGGTCTCAGGAGTTGGGTTTGGGCGGGAGAGGAGAGTTCCCTGTTCCCTACCTGTCAGCCATACTTGCCCAGAACTTAACCTCAGCAACAGGTAACTGGGAGTAGAATGAGAAATTCTGATGTCTTGCCCCTTCCTGGGAGGGAATTCTGATGTCTTGCCCCTTCCAATTGGGAGGTGAGAAGAGGAAACCCTGCTCTTGGTTGTACCAGTCTAGAGTGTTTTATGTCAAAGGAGGTGACAGGGCAGAGGGAGAGAGGGTTGGGTTTTGGTTCAAATACCATAGACCATCACTGTTCTTACTCTTTTTTTCTTGAATATTTATTTGTTTATGTGCTGTATGCTCATGGAACCATTTCCAGAGACTGTACATGGTATTTGTTTTGTTTTTTATAATTTTCACTGGGGAGTAAGCCCATGGAGCTCTTCATGCTCTCTTGCAGGAAGTGAAACTCTGAACCTTACTTTTTTAAATGGGGATTACCATTCTTTTTGGTATTTAGACAAGAATTTTTAAGTGTCTTGAAAAGCTTACAGATCCTCCCCCTCCCCCCGCAAGGGAAGAGCCTATTAGGGAAGGAACATGAATTCCATGGTGAACATGAACTCTGTGGGATAAACATGTTTTCACAGCAGTTATGGGTTTAGTACATAACTCTTTTTTTAATTGAAAATTTTCTGATTTTTAATTACAGTTGCAGCATCATGATTTGAAAAACACATTCAGATATGCATCATTTAAAAACCTTGATTCCCTTTTATTTTTCCATAATTACAAGGTTGGTGTTTGGGAGTGTAATCAATGTTTGGTTTTTGTTTTGTTAGAGGCAGTAATGAACCAGGAAAAAAGAAACAGCATATCTGTCACATTGAAGGATGTGGAAAAGTTTATGGCAAAACATCTCACCTACGAGCACATCTTCGCTGGCATACTGGAGAAAGACCTTTTGTATGCAATTGGATGTTTTGTGGCAAAAGATTCACAAGGAGCGATGAGCTTCAGAGACATAGAAGAACCCATACAGGTTAGTTGGTTTATTTTAAGGGCATGTACATTTTACTTATTTTTTAGTGTTTAGATGAAAATTGTAGGATAGTTTAGCTGTCAGTTTGGTAATAACACAAATTAAAGAATTCACTTTAGTGATTTTATGAAAAATGTCTAAAATCAAGTTTTTTACCTCATTTCTGAGATATATTTTATTCTGCTTTTTTAGGTTTATCAACATAATGATATAACATGAAGTATATTTATTTCCATTTGCTTATCTTGTGTATTAGCAGGTTGAATTCACATATATTATTTTTTATGAGTATTTAAATAACTGAAGAGAATTAAATTATGATGTTATTGGTGACCTTTATTAGTTTTGTGTTTTTTTTTTTTAACAATTTAGAAAAGTAAAGTGTCAAGGATAATATAACAACAAATATATACCTGTCACTTAGAACTGATAGCTGTTAATATATTATTTTTTAATAAGACAAATTATACAAAGTTGACATTATCTTTGTCCCCTCAAAGGCAATAGCTACTATGAATTTATAAGTTTTTAGTACAGTTTTAATACTCTTACATATATTATTGATGGATATATATGTAAAACATTATTTTATGTGTTAAGAAAGTTTACGTAAGTCTTACAGTATCAAAATTTTATTTATCATTATGTTTTAAGATCTGAGTTCATATATGTGTACATATAAATGTGTGTATACATGTTTATAGTACTTTCTAACTGCTATATAGTATGCTGTTACGTAACTGTACCATACTGTGTTAATCCATTCCCTCTACTGCTTAAATTGTCATTAGGCTTTTTGCTACCACTTTATTATGTGAACATACAGTGAACATGTATGTGAAGTAGAATTATTGGATCACGGAGAATTTATGTGTTTTGCTACGTAACTGCTAAAGAATCTATGAAATGGCTGTTTACACCTCTGCCTCACTAGCAGTGACTGAGAGTTTCCCCTTTGCCATGTGTTCATCAGTACTCAGTACTGTTAGCCTTTGAAAATTGATAGTCTGGGGCACCTGGCTGGCTCACTTGGTAGAGTATGCAACTCTTGGGGTAGTGAGTTCAAGCCTCACATTGGGTGTGGAACCTTCTTTAAAAAATAAATAAAACATGCTTACTGCTTAAAAAAAGGAGAAGAAGAAAAGAAAGTTTTTGTTTATCTAAAATGATTTCTCATTTTTTTAAGTAGCAGCTTTCTTGGTCATCTATGAGATTAAGTATCTTTTCATGTTTATTGGTCAGTTACATATATGTTTTTGTTGATTATTTTTTGCTCATTTTGGGGGGGGTGTTTCATTTTTCTTTCTGATGTATATGTTGTCATTTCCCCCTGTATTGCTAGTCTTTTATCTTTTTGCTATTTTTTGTTACATGAAAGCTTTACATTTTTGTTTAGTCAAATATATATTTTCTTTTGTCCTTTGTTTTCCTTATTTTTAGTGAAATCTTCTCTTATCCCAAGAACATAAAGTTTTTTTTTAAGTATTTTATTTATGTATTCGAGAGAGAGAGGGAGTGTTCAAGTGCATGCAAGATGCAAAATTTGTCTCTTTTTCTAAGTCTTACATAGAACAACTACCCTCTCTACTTAGAATGGGTTTGATAGACATTCGAGTTTCAGTATTTAATTATTGAATAAATTAATGCTTTGGATAAATTTTCTAATTAGACCTTAACCTTTAACTAATACCAGGGTACATGTGGGAAAGAAGAGGAACCAGATTTGTTATGTATTGATCAGCTACTAGGCATTACACGTTTCAAATAAATTATCTCCTTTGATTCTAACAGTAACACTGAGATAGATAATAGCTCCATTTTACAGATTAGAAAATGGTCTCAGAGAACAAAAAATAGTTGTTAAATTTAGTAAAAGTTTAGTTTGATATGTACATAAATAAGTAGGCAGATGAGTCTTAGTATACTGGCTGAATCCCTGAGTTTGTATAATACTAAAACTAAGAATTTTAGTTTTTAAAAAAAAAAGTTTTAATAGGTTTCTTATGGCATTGCATTAATAATGCCACCTCACCATTGATATTGGCAGCCATTGATATTGGTGTGATTAATCCCATAACAGTGTTGATGTCTGTTTTTTAAAAAAAAATACTCTGCTGTTTGTGTCGTCGGTATGATAGGATGCAGTATTTCCACTCTGGATTAGCAGTGGGTCAAGTTAGGGAAAACAAGAAAAATTGCCACTTTCTTTGATTTAGAACCTCACATTGTGATTTCATCTTTTTTTTTTTGAGAAATAAGTGTCTCTAAAGTCTCTCTTATTGCCTATGCACACTCATAGAGATACACAAAATAAATTTATCCAAGGATTTATATATACATATACTTAAAAACCAAATTATTAATGGTTTGAAGGCATATTTTCCTTTTTTTAATGATTCACACCATTATAATCTTCTGCAAGCCTAAACAATTCAGAATTAAATGTATTTTAAGCTTACTTTCAGTGTTTCAAACATCTTGAATAAATTATACACAAAACTGTGTAAGTAAACATGTTACATTGAAAACAGTTAAGCTTAATATCAGTATACTTAAATTACTTTTAGTGACTAGAATACAGTAACTTCTAAGTATTAAAGTTTTTGAAGAGAATATGAAACAGTATCTTTTGAAACAAATAAGTATCGATTAAGCATATAGTACTTTAGTTGAAAGACTTGGTCATTCATTGCAAGAACGGTGTTTTATTTAAAGGCCAACCACTACACTAAGTAGAAACTCAGTACATACTCTGAATGAATATATGAGTTATTTTTATTCACTGCTGAAAATAATGCCAATATTTTTGCTTTTTAGAAATAAGTGTTTTAATTTCCAAATGATACATGTATATGGTACTTAAAATTCAAATCATAGGGACACCTGGCTGGCTCACTTAGTAGACCACATGACTCTTAATCTCAGGATCGTGAATTCAAGCCCTACATTAAGCTTACTTCAAAAAAAAAGAAAAGTACAAAAAAAATTAAATCATAAAGAGGTTATAGTATTAAGGGTCTTTTTAAAATTAATTTTTATTTGAAGTATAGTGGACATTATATGTTAGTTTCGGGTGTACAACACAGTGATTTGACATTTGTATACATTATGAAATGCTCACCACAGTAAGTAGTTATTGTCTGTCACTTACAAGGTTATGACTATATTCTCTGTGCTGTACTTTACATCCCTGTGACTGACTTACTTTATAACTGTAAGTTTGTGCCTTTTAATCCCCTTCACCTATTTTGCCCGTTTCTACCCTACTTCCGTGTTGCAAATACCAGTATGATCTCTGGATTTATGAGTCTGTTTCTGTTTTGTTTTGTTCTTTTTTTTTTTTTAACATTTTTATTTATTTATTTGCGCGCGCGAGAGAGATCACAAGTAGGCAGGGCAGCAGGCAGAGAGAGAGGGGGAAACAGGCTCCCTGCTGAACAGAGAGCCTGATGCAGGTTTGATCCCAGGACCCTGAGATCATGACCTGAGCCAAAGGCAGAGGCTTAACCCACTGAGCCACCCAGGTGCCCCTTTTTTGTTTGTTCTTTTGTTTTGTTCTTCAGACTGCACCTGCAGGTGAAATCCTATGGTATTCATCTTATGTCTAACTTGGGACAATTTTCAAATAGTGTTCTCTGGTTCATCCATCTTTTGCAGAAGGCAAGATTTCATTCTTTTTTGGGTTGAGTAATATTCCATTGTCAACCTATACCACATTTTCTTTATTCATTTATCTGTCAGTGAACACTTGGGTTGCTTCCAGATCTTGGCTATTGTAAATAATGCTGTAGTAAATGTAAGGGAGCATATGTCTTTTCAAGTTAGTGTTTCTTTTCTTCCCAGAAGAGGAATTACTAAATTGTATGGTATTTCTATTTTTGTTTGTTAAGGAACCTCCATATTATATTCCACTGTGGCTATGAAAATTTATATTTCTGCCAGCAGTGCACAAGGATTCCTTTTTTTCTACATCCTCACCAACAATTATTATTATTATTATTATTATTATTATTTGATACCAGTCATTCTGACATTTGTGAGGTGATAACTCATTGGAGTTTTGATTTGCATTTCCTTGATGATGGGTGTTATTGAGCATTTTTTCATATATCTGTTGGCCATTTGTATGTTGTCTTTGGAAAAATGTCTATTCTTGTCCTCTGCCCATTTTTTAATCAGATTGTTTGGTTTTTTTGGTATTAAATTGTATGAATTCTTTATATATTTTGAATATGTCATTTACAAATATTTAAGGGGGCGCTTTGCCCCATCCCTTGCTTAATCCACAGGAGAACCATACTTAATTTTGTAACTGTTTTTGCATTTGTGTTCTTCCTGTGATGATTGTTATATATCTAAATATGCTTATATTGTTACTGATCTATCAATAGTAGACACTAGCTCTTGACTTCTTGCATTGAGAGTTAAGAATTTACCTCACTTTAAAAACAATTATCATATGATCTCTCTGATATGAAGAGGCAGGGTTGGGGCGTTTGGGAGGTAGGGAAGGAAAAAGTGAAACAAGATGGGATTGGGAGGGAGACAAACCATAAGAGATTCTTAATCTCACAAAACAAACTAAGGGTTGCTGGGGGTAGTGGGGTGGGGTGAGGATGGTTGGGTTATGGACATTGGGGACAGTATGTGATATGGTGAGTGCTGTAAAAGGCGTAAGCCTGATGATTCACAGACATTACCTCTGGGGCAAATAATACATTTTATATTAATAAAAATAATTAATTTTTTTAAAAAAGAATGTACCTCACTTTACACCATCTGATGATATTCAGACTTTTTACCTGACTGCAGCCTAACACTGTCAAGATCTTGACTCAGCACTCTGTGGTACAGATTGTGGTACAGATATTAGCATATATGTCCTTCATTCCTCATTGTTTCACCTCTTAACTTCTCTTACATAGATTTTATTATCTCTCTTCTCTTTCTCTTGATGTTAAAACATTTACTTTCTCTCCAATAAGCACTGTTCCTTTTATTTAGTTGTTTTGTTTTTTTAAGACTATTTGAGAGAGAGAGAATGAGCGGGTTTGGGAGGTGGGGTAGGAGGAGAGGAGGGGCAGAGGGAGAGAGAGAAGCAGATTCACTTGCTGAGCAGGGAGCCCTGCCTTGCTTCGGGGCGGGGGGGGGGCCTTGATCCCAGATCCCCCCAGAGATTATGACCTGAGCAAAGGCAGACCCTTAACCGACTTGCCACCCAGGCACCCCAGTAGCTTAGTTCTTAAAGTGGAAAACCAATAAACAATAGTTACGTTATGACTCTGATGTGATGAGTGTGAATACATATCCTTTGGTTGTTTTTCTTGAACTTGCTAATTGCCTATTCCCCCCTTGCATTGGCTAATTTTATTTCTCCCTTTTGCTGTTTTCAAAAATAGTATCAGCTCCATCCAATTTTTCCTTTTTTTTGGAAGTTCCAGCTTTCTAATCAGCCTGATTCTTCTCTAAGGCTGCTACATAGGTATAATCTTGAGACTTCTGTTCCTGCTCTATTGGTTTTGATCCAGTGTTCTCAAGATTGGCCTTCATTTTTCTTGGTTTATTTGGTTCCTGGAAAACATTCTGAAATGCTTCCTACAATAAAGTTCTAGGAAATAAATTGGTCTAAAAGTGTCTTTATATTGCTTTCCAACTTAACTTAATAGATGGCTAATACAGAATTTTAGGTTGAAAATGATGCTCAGAATATTAGTGGCAGTGTGCTCTCATTTTCTTGCAACTGTTTTACTAACATGAAGTACAGTTCTTCCTTTTTTGTAGGTGACTTAATTTTTTCTCCTCAACTTTTAAGAGCTTATTTACTTACTTGTATTTTTACTTTGAAATAATTTTGTATTTACAGAAATTGTGAAGGTAGTATAGGGAGTTCCCTTCATGCAGTTTCCTCTAATACTACATCTCTTGCATAATCCACATAATTTATGAAAACGAAGAAGCTAACTTTGGTATAATACTAGTAATTAAATTATTGACTTTTCCACAAATAATACTTTTTCTGTTCAAGGATTCAGTCCAAAATACCACATTGCATTTATTTATCATGGCTGTTTAGTCTCCTGTAAATCTGAAATTTCCTTACTCTTTTTTTACTTATTCTGTTTGTTGTTGTTATTGTTTTTGTTTTTTCTTACCCTTGGCTGTTTTGAAAGTTAGGTATTTTGTAGAATATCCCCCAGTTTAGGTTTATTTTCTTATAATTAGACTGAGATTATGAATTATGAATTGTTGGTTGGAAGAATATCACAGATATCATTGCCCTTCTTCCTTTCATCATATCAGCAAGTATGTCAGTGTGTCTTATTGCTGGTGAATTGGTTAAGATAGTGTATGCCACCTGTCTCTAAGTGAAGTTGTTTTTTCTTTCCATACACTGTTTTGTAGAAGCAAGTCATTAAGGTCCAGTCTACACTAATGGGGCGGTGAAGTAAGCTCCACTCCTGGAGGAAGGAGTGGCAGAGAATTTATGGATGTACTGTAAAACAACAACTGTAATTAGTAAATGTGTGGGACGGGGTGGGGAGGGCAAATTCTTTGAGTCTATGCAAATATCCTGTTTCTCTGAAAAGAAAATTCTAACGTTTTCCTTTTAGCATTCCACATTGTTTCTTGCCTATAGCAATTACTTTGTTGTTTTAAAGGTCATCTTCTGTTTCCCTCTTTGCTTGTACAGTTTTAGTTTTGATTCTTGTACAAGGAAGAACTTCTTCCCCAGTTATTTGTTTATGTAATCATTTATTTATAATCTAGTAAAGACCCATGAATATTTTATTTGGGGGGTTATAATTCAATATTGTCATTATTTTCTTGCTCAAATTGTTCTGTCTTTGGCCATTTGGAAGTTGTTTTGTTTATTTATTTATTTTTTAAAAGATTTTATTTATTTATTAGAGAGTGCACAAGCAGGGGGAGTGTCAGGCAGAGGAAGAAACAGTCTACCCATCAAGCAAGGAGCCTGATGTGAGACTCCATCGCAGGACCCGGGAATCATGACAGGAGCCAAAGGCAGACTCTTAACCTGCTGAGCCCCCCCAGGGGCCCCGGTTGTTTTAGATTGCCTCCTCTGTCCTTATGACATACTCCTATTCTGTTTTTTTTTTGTTTGTTTTAAGTGAAGAGCTTCTATTAATCTTCATGTTCTCTTAGTTTCATAGATATGTATGTTGCATAGTTTTTCATTTTTTTGTGCAAACTGGTTGGACTCTTCAATTCTGGGTTCTCCCCCATATTATGTCTACCCACTCCCATTTTCCCCTTTTTATTCTCTATTCTTTTTTGCAGTCTTACTTTGTGTAAGTTGAACTCCCTATATTGATCTTTTATATTTTATTTTTTGTGAGATTTCTTAACTTTACATAGTCTTATATTTCTTTTGAAATTTCTCTTTATTTCCAAGAGTGCTTTCTATTGTTTTCTTTTTTATAGCATACTCTTTTCATTGTAAAGATCCAGGAGCTCTCTGAAAAATCTCTGAGTTTTCCAATTAGATTTTTTTTTTTTAATGTTTGTTTTTCCTCCAAGGTAAATTTTTCTCTGTACCTTGCTTTTTTCCCAATGTTGTAGGCTTTCCTGAATTATCCAGTGGTCCTTGGCTTTTATTCAAGTTGATAATGATGATTGATAACTATGTTTAAGTAAAGGAAAAAGCTTCATGAACTGGTGACTTTCATTTAAGGCAACTGGGCAGGAATACTGTGAGTTATACTGCAAGATACCTAACTACCAAAATATAGTAATAAACTGTGGGACCACATTTCTCTGGATACAAATCATCAAATATTCTGACAAATTTTTTATAGTAGGATAAATAATCCATGCACAGACTTTAATTTACTCTTACATGTTGTACATCTCCCCCTCACCATTTTGAGTCAGACTTCTGCATAATTCTATAGAAGACAGGTCAGCTCTCTTCTAGATATATCCTCTTTCTTAATAATCTCTACTCTAGTCTGCAGAAATTTGATACAGTTAAAACTTATAAAACATTGCATAACATGAGTGAGTTTCACTGGATTTTTTCCTCCTTTGTCTCCCAGCATTGACCCTGTGGGCCCTGAATAGTAGTGTAAACACCATATTTATCCAGCCAGAGGACTGAAAAAGAGGCTCCTGTGCTCTAAGGCCAGCTGTCTTCGTATGTTCCACTGTAGTAGTGGCAGCAGGGACACCTAAAAACCCAAGAAAATACCCATATCTCTGACCAAAAGAATCCAGAACCTTCTTTTCCATTGAATGTGAGGGAATCACTATTACTTTTCTCTTGCCATTTTACTCTGAAGGTTGTGGCAGTCGTATGTATATGTGTAGAATGGCATAAGAAGCCTCAAGAATGCTTTATGGCCATAGGAACCAAAAAGAAGGGACACTTCGGGGTTGAGAAAACATGAGGGAGATTCTGCAGAGATCTGTAAAAGGTGATCCCAAATTTCATTAAAGGAACAAAAATTCAGGGCTCACCCCCATGCTGCGTGTAATAGAACAGACCAAACAACAGTAGCAAAGGCTTCAAGAACTCAACTCTCTTATAAACCATCACCTAATTGCTAGCATGTGCTGAGCAAAACAAAGCATAACAGAGTCCTTGAAAATGAATTAATATTGGAACTCATGCCCAAAGAAGACAAGATAGAACTAATCTGAAACTGAATGGGTCAATTACCTGCTAAAACAAAAACTTAACATTTCCCAGAAGATTCTTTAACAGGACCAGAGTTACCGCAACATAATATCCAGAATGTCTAGGATACAACCCCAAATTATTCAACATAATATGAACCCAAGTAAATCTGACAGTGTCAAGATGATCCACGTGTTGAAATTATCAGACAGTGACTATAAAGCAACTGTTAAAACCACCAGCCATGGAGTAAAGGTAAATATATTTGAAATAAAAAGAAAGACAAATTTTCAGAAGCAAAATTGAAACTCTAAAAATGAACTAAATGATAGTTTTGGAAATGAAAAAAAATGCATTATACAAAGTTAAAAATTCCTTATATGTATTCAAGAGCAAATAGAGGTAATAGAAGGGTCACTGAAGTTGGAGACACATAACTAGAAGTTATACAGTCTGAAGACCAAAGAAGAAAAAGATCAGGGGGAAAACGTTAATTGGGTCTCAGGCAACTGTGGTACTTACAAAATTAGTGACATTTGAGTCCAGAAGAAAAGGAGGAAAAGATTGATGTAGAAAAATATTTGACAAAATAATAGCTTAGACGTCCTCTATTAGGTGTAAATTACGGATTTAAGAAGCTTACTGAATCCCAAACAGGAATTGACAGGAAGTCATGCCCAGATACATGAAATCAGTCTGCTGAAAATTAAAGAAGAAGAAAAAATCTGGGAAGTAGCCTAAGGATAATGACACATTATGTATAGAGGAATACAAATTTGAATGATGAATCATTTCTCCTCAGAAACTGTGGAGGACAGAAAAGGAAAAGAATTGCCAGCTCAGCATTTTATATCTAGTGCAAGTGTCCTCAGTAAGAAAGGCAAAACAAAGGGTTTTCAGATGAAGAGAAACAGAATTTCTTGTCATCAGATCTACTCCAAACCGGCTTAGGCGGTTAGGTGGCTACCTTCAGCTCAGGTCATGATCCCAGGATCCTGGGATCAAGCCCTGCATCAGGCTCCCCGGTCAGCAGAGAGCCTGCTTCTACCTCTCCCTCTGCCTGCTGCTCTGCCTACTTGGAATCTCTCTCTCTCTCTCTGTCAAATAAATAAATAACATCTTAAAAAAAAAAAAAAAAGAAAAAGAAATGCTAAAAAAGTTTTTTAGGCTGAAGGGAAATGATACCAGAGGGAAATTGGGAATTTAATATGGAAGAACAAAATAAATGGCAACTACCTGTGTAAATACAGCAGGCTATTATTGCTGTGCTTAAATTTTTATTTTTATTATTTTTATTTTTTTTTAAGATTTTATTTATTTATTTGAGAGAGAGACTGAGAGAGAGCATGAGCGAGGAGAAGGTCAGAGGGAGAAGTAGACTCCCCATGGAGCTGGGTGCCCCATGCAGGACTCGATCATGGGACTCCAGGATCATGACCTGAGCTGAAGGCAGTCGTCCAACCAACTGAGCCACCCAAGCGCTTCTGTGCTTAAACTTTTAAAAAATATATTTAAAGTAGCGGTAGATTTTCAATGTTATGCAAATATAATATATTTGTTAAATACAGAGTAAAGGAGGAAGAGTAATGAAACCCGTATGGTTGAAAAGCTTTATTTTAGTGTAAAAATACAGAACACAGTGTATATGTACTGTGAAAATATATATTACATATATATTAAAATATAATTACTGTATAATATTGTAATATAATTAAAATATAATTACAATATATATATATTGTAATTCCTTTATCAAGTACCAAAAATACAGAGATTCAGGGGGGAAGGGGGAATAAGTTAAAACAGAATGCTAAACAATATTCAAATAATCCAAAAGAAAGGAGAGAAGGAAAAAACAAAAATGAAAAACAGGACAGAAATGGAAAACAAAATAATAGACTTAAATCTAATCAAATCAGTAATTATATATAATGTTAGTGGTCTAAACCTAACAATTAGAAGATAGAGGTTGTTGGATTGCATTTAAAAAGAACAAATTATATATTGTGTACCCAAAAAACCACTTTAAATATTATCATATGGATAAATTTTAAAGGGTAGAAAAAAATACATGACATACAAAGGCTAATTGAAAGAAAACTGAAGTTACTATGTTACTATAATAGGCAAAATAGACTTCATAAGAACAGTGAAAAGTACTAGCTATGACAAGTCATTCTATAATGGAATGGCTCACTTTACATGAAGCTATAACAATTCTAATTATAATAGGTACCTAACCACAGAGCCCTAAAATATATAAAGCAAGAATTGACAGAACTAAAAGATAAAATAAAACAATCCACAGGTATTCTTGCAGAGTTTGATACTCTTTTCTTAGTAATTGATATGACAAGTAGACAGAAAAGTAAAAAGGGAACAGTATCAGTTTGCCCCATTTGACATTCATGGAGTACTCAAGCCAACTGCAACAAAGTACTCTCAAAGATAAACCATGTTTATGCTATATGTTACATCTTAACAAAAGAAATCATACAAAGTATATTCTCAGATCATAATAGAATTAAACTAGAAGTCAGTGACAAAAATAACTTGAGAGTTCCAAATTTTGGAAATTAACCACCACATTTCTGATTTACCTTGTGGGTCAGAAGAGAATATCTTAAAGGAAATTAGAAAATATTTTCAACTAAATGAAGATATGTGTCAAAATTTGTGGGCTATAGGTATGACAGTGCTTGGAGGTATTTGTGGCAGTGTTTTTATTAGTAACAAAGGTTTTAGTCAATAATTTTTTTATAAGTTTTATTTATTTATTTGCCAGGGATGGGGAGAGAGAGAGTGCACAAGCAGAGGGAGAAGCAGGCTCCCCACTGAGCATGGAGCCCAGTGCAAGACTCAGGATCATGACCTGAGCCTAAGGCAGACACTTAACCAGCTGAGCCACCCAGGCATCCCTTAGTCAGCAGAAACTTACTCTTAAGTAGAATAAGTTTCTATCTTAAGTACTAGAAAACAAACTAAATGCCAAAAGGAAGTTAGGCAGCTATAAATAAGACAAATAAATGAAATTGAAAATAGAAAAATCTAGTAGAGAAAATCAAATCAAAATCTATTTTTTTTTAAAGATTTTATTTATTTTATTTGACAGACAGAGATTACAAGTAGGCAGAGAGGCAGGCAGAGAGAGAGAGAGAGAGAGAGAGGAGGAAGCAGGCTTCCTGCTGAGCAGAGAGCCCGATGCAGGACTCGATCCCAGGACCCTGAGATCATGACCCGAGCCGAAGGCAGCGGCTTAACCCACTGAGCCACCCAGGCACCCCTCAAAATCTATTTTTCTTAGAAAAGATAGAATTAGTCTTTAACTAGACTGTCAAGAAAACTTGTCAATCTCTGCCAGGAATGGAAGAGGGGAATATCACTAGGGTCTTTAGACTATATAATAATACAAGAATGCTATGAATAACTCTACACTCTGAATTAGGGAACTTAGGTGAAATGGACCAACTCCTTCAACGACCAAATTAGCCAATAGTACTATATCTATTAAAGAAACTGACTTTCAGTGAAAAACTTTGGATAAAAAAAACTATAGGCTCAGAATAGTTTTATTGAAAAATTCTTTATTAAGTAATAATGATACCCATTTGCACAATCTTTTTTAGAGAATAAATGAAGGGATACCTGTTAACTATTTTATGAGGCCTCATTACCATGATACCAAAGCCAGACAAAGACATTACTAGGGAAAAAGAAAAAATTGATCAGTATTCTCATAAATACAAATTTCAAAATCCTCCACAGAATAGCAAACCAGGTCCAGTAGTAACAGTAAAAAGTAAATAGTTAAAAAAAAAGTAAAAACAGAATAGTAAAAGTAAAATAATAGTTAAAAAAAAGTAATAATAGTTAAAGAATAATGTATCATGACTCAGTTATGTTTATTCCAATAATGAAAGGTTGATTGAAGATTCTAAAATCAATCAGTTGATGTAATTTATCATATGAACAAGAGAAGGAAAGAAATCACATGATTACTTAAATATATATATACAAAAAGTATTTGGGAAAATCTGCATTTAGTTTGATAAAAATTCTCACATACTAAGAATCAAAGATAATAACCTTATAACCAAGTAAAGGGTATTTGTTAAAATACTACAGTTAGCATACTTACTGATGAAGGACCTAATACTTATCCGTAGGATCAGGAATAAGGCAAAGATGTCTGATTTTTTTTTTTTTTTAATTTGGCATGGAGCCCAATACAGGGCTTGAACTCACAACCAAGAGATCAAGACCTTAATTGAGATCAAGAGTTGGACACTTAACTGGCTGAACCACCCAGGTCCCGCAAGATGACGGATTTTTTATCACTGTCTTAACCCTGGTCCTGGAAGTCCTACCTAGTACAATAAAGCAGAAAAAAGACACAACCTAAATTATAATGAAAGAAATAAGTGTCTTTATTTGCAGACACCTTGGTTGTCTATTTAAGAACACCCTGGCATCTACAAGAAAGCTGTTCATACTAATCAGTGTTTGCAATATTGCAAGAATGCAAAATACAAGGTTATTGTACACAATGAATTGTTTTACTCTATGCTAGCAGTGAGCAACTGGATACGAGTAGCTTAATAGTGTCATTTTTAATAGGATAAAAAGAATAAAACACTTTGCTGGGACTCTAACAAGATATATGTAAGATGTATACTGAAAACTAAATATTGGTGAGAGAATTAAGGATGACTTACATTCATGTAGACATATACCATGTTAGTGGATTCCCAGTATTGTTTTGGTATCCCTTCTCCCAGATACATATATAGAGATCCAGTATAGTAGTCCTTCTCACAGTTATAGCAGTATTTTGTAGAATTAGCAAGCCGATAATAAAATTTATATGAAAGGCAAAACAGGATGTCAAAGGAGTTTTGAAGAAATACAAAAAGTTGATTGACCCTCAATGATTTTAAGATTTCCTATAAAGCTACAGTATTAGAACGCTGAGAGGTTTGGGTGAAAAAAAGGACACATGGATAAGACCAAATAGAGAATTCAGAAATTGACTCACATACATATCATGCAAAAGTAATTCTATGGAGAAACAGTAGTCTCTTCAGTAAATGGCTTGGAAGAATTGCCACATGCAGGAAAAGAACTTTGAGCTACATACCTTGTATCTTTTACAAAGGCTGACTCAAAATTACTCAGACTAAAACCTGAAAGTATAAAACTTTTTGAATAAAATATAAAAATCTTTGTGACCTTGGGTATGCTAGAATTTTTAATACAACGCCAAAAGTGCAGTCCAGAAAAGAAAAACTGATAAATTGGACTCGATAAAAACTACAAATACGTGAACTGTTAAAGATCTGTTAAGAAAATGAAAAAATAAGACACAAACTGAGAATGAAAAAATATATCTGACAGTGTACTTTCATCCAGAATATATAAAATACTCTCAAACTCAGCAATTTGTAAACAACCCAATTTTTAAAAATTGGCAGAGGATATGGACATTTCACTGAAGAGGACAGAAGAGGACATATATCTGACTAGCATGTGAAAAGGTACTTTGTATCACCTTATTTGAGGAATGCAAATTAAAATTGCAATAAAATATCAGTACACATCTATTAAAATGGCCAAAATTAAAAACGACACCAAAATCCTGACAATTAGAAGTACTGGCAAGGGGCACCTGGGTGGTTCAGTGGGTTAAGCCTCTGCCTTTGGTCAGGTCATGATCTCAGGGTCCTAGAATCAAGCCCCACATCGGGCTCTGCTCAGCAAGGAGCCTGTTTTCCCTCTCTCTGTCTTCTTGTGATCTCTTTCTCTCCTCTGTCAAATAAAATCTTTAAGGGGGGAAAAAAAAGTAGTAGTACTGGCAAGAATGCCAAGCTGGTGGGAATGCAAAGTAGCACAGCATTTTTGGAAAACGTTTTGGAATTTTCTTAAAAAAGTTGAACATATACTCAGTTTATGACCTAGCAATCCACTCCTGAGTATTCACCCCAAAGAAACAAAAACTATATTCACACAAAAAGCAATGAATATATATAGCAGATTTTACTTATAATCACCCCAAATTGGAAACAACCCAAATATTCTTCAACTGGTTGAATGGTTAAGAACTGTGGTATGTTGCTGAAAGAGGTAATCCAGCAGACTTGACTGCTGGTTGACCTGCAAGTTGGATCTGGATAATCCGAGGCTTCTCACCCCTTCCTCTGTCCCTGGAATATATTTTCTGCTCACTTTTCCCATAATGGGAGATGTTAGGATGACGCCTTGAGAGAGAAAGATGTTGAAATCGTCTAGACAGTGTATGTGACTGAACCCAGTTAAGACCTCTGTGTAAACTTTTAGATTTGGCAGGTAGGTGTAGAGATATATTCATCTGGTGGCTATTCAAAACAAGCCTCTTAAGTAAGTTTCCTTTCTCTTAAGTTAAAATTCCCTTTCTTACAAGTTAAAATTTCCACCTACCAAAAGAGGTGTTTTCTCCTTTCCCTTTGTGTACAGGGCCAGTTGGTGAACCATCATATATCTATACAACAGAGTACTGCTCTCCAACTTAGAGGAATTAATTATTAGTATCTACAACCACAATGATGAAATTCAGGTGTGTTGGTGAACAATCCCAGCATCAAAAGGTTATCTATTGTATGATTCCATTCATATATGACAGTTTATGGAAAAATAAAAACCATGGGGCACCTGGGTGGCTCAGTGGGTTAAAGCCTCTGCCTTCGGCTCAGGTCCTGATCCCAGGGTTCTGGGATCGAGCCCCGCATCGGGCTCTCTGCTCCTCAGGGAGCCTGCTTCCTCCTCTTTCTCTGCCTGCCTCTCTGTCTACTTGTGATCTCTGTCTGTCAAATAAATAAAATCTTTAAAAAAAAAAAAAAACCATAGAGACAGAGAATAATTATTATTGTCTAAGGCATAAGGGAAAAAGAATTCAGCCATGAAGAGATACCATGAAGGAATTTTTGGAAGTGATAGCAACTTCCATATTTTTGTTTTGGTGATGACTAAATGATTTAATACATTTGTTAAAATTCATAGAGCCATGTCCCAAAAATAATAATTTTACTTTGTATAAGTTGTTATTTTAAGTGTTAAAACCTGTTTTAAAGTGAGAGACAAACTCATTTTTGAGACATTCTAATGTGAAAAGGGAGAAAGGGGATTGTTTTGTTTTGTTTTTGTTTTTTGTTTTGTTTTGTTTTGTTTTGTTTGAGAATCCAAAACCAGTTTCTTTCCAACCTTCTGCATATGCCTCAGTATCATACAGCACTTCTCTTAACTCTTCCAAGGGTAATAGTATTTAGAGCCAGAGGAATCCTAAAAATGATTTTGTGCAACACTATCATTTTATAAATAAAGCCTACACTGAAGTCTTAGGAGGCTGATTGATTTTTTTACTAAGGCCCAGACTTAGTTCCTTGAGACAAGTTGAGTTATTAGTGATGAGTAAGAATGAGCCATGGGAGCAGTAGAGTGAACAAATTCAGACAGGCAATAACAGTCACAGCTAACATTTCTGAGTCCTTTCATTGTGTAGGGATTTTTCTAAATGTTTTTTTTTCATTCATTTTCTCATTTAATCCTTTGAACAGTAACACAAAATAAGTATCTCTGTTATTCCTAGTTAAAAATGAAGAAACTGAGAATTGGAGAGAGAAGTTGCCCAAAGTTACATGGCTGGTAGGTAGATCAGAGTCAAAACTTTTATTCTGAGCTAGAATCCAATTCCTACAAAAAGAAGGTATCATATGTCAGGACATGCATGTCCAAACACGTGTTTAGAACCATACATAGTATTTGTGACAATAGATTAAAAAAAAAAAAAAAAAGGTAGGTGGGAGTCAGTTACCATTATATGTTATGAGCTATTTAATTTTGTTTTTTCCACAGCCTTAAGAAATGGGGAACCACTGACAGTTTTCAGCAGTTAATCAAATTGGTCATCTTTTTATTTTAGACCATTTGGTATTTGTAGGGAGAATAGATTTATAAGGAATAGTTTTGAGAACATTTAGTAAGGACAACAGTGATTGTTGTCGAGATCCTAACTAGAACAAAAATTGTAAGAATATATGCAACCAGATCAAGAAATGATAATGTTAATAAAATTGACAGGACTGGTGATTTTTTAAACGGGAGAAGAGAAATAGTAGGTACCAGTGATAACTACTATCAGTTGAAATGGAGATTACAGGAGAAGGATAAGTATATTGTAGAATTGTCTACCTTCCTTCAGTTCTCTCAGTTTTGTTTCTCGTGGTTGTTTTTTGGGTGGCTCTGTTGTTAGATGCATATATGTTTATAATTGCTATGTTTTCATGATGGAGTGAGTCTTTATCATTGCAAAGTGTTTTTGTCTATAGTAACTATTTTTATCATATTGGTCTGTTATTAATATAACTATTTCAGCTCTTTTTTGCATGGTGTTTCTTTTTTCCGTCCTGTTATGCCTATTCTTGATGAGTTTAAAGTGAGCCTCTTTTAGACAATGTATAATTGGATCATATTTTTCTATAATTCATTCTGGTAGCCTCTGCTTTTTAATTGGAACATTCAATACATTCACATTTAATGCAGTTACTGATGAGGACTTACGCTATTTTCATGTTTGTTTTCTAGGTGTTTTCTTTTTATTCGGTTATTTCTCTGTTACTAGCATTTGGTGTTAAATATTCCTTGTGTGTTATTTTAATCCCCTTGTTTTTCTATAATAATAATATAATATTTTCTTACTAGTTGCCTGCTTTGGGGATTACAATTCACATCTTAAAATAATCTAGGTACAAATCTGCTAGCAGTAAATTCTTAACATTTTTATTAATCTGGGAATGTCTGAATTTCTCATCTTTTTAAAAGATTATTTATTTATGAGAGAGAGAGAGAGAGAGAGAGAGCGCGCGCGAGCAGGCACTGGGTGTAGGGGCAAAAGGAGAGAGAGAATCTCCAGCAGACTCCCTGCCAAGTGAGAAGTCCAATAAAGGCTCAATCCCATGACACTGAGATCACAACCTGAGCCAAATCAAGAGTTAAACACACAACTGACTGAACCACTGAGGTACCCCTATTCATTTTTGAAAGATAGTTTTGCTGTATGTAGAATTCTTGGTTGACAAGATTTTCCTTTCATCTTGTATCATCCCACTGCTTCTGGCCTCTATGAGCTTCAGTAAAAAATCAGGTGCTATTCTCTGACAGTCCCTCATAGGTGATGTATCACTTCTCTTGGTGTTTGTAGATTCTCTTTGGTTTTGACTTTAAGCAGTTTATAAGTCTCAGTGTTAATCTCATTGCATTTAACCTACTTGGCGTTTATTGAGCTTCTTAGATGTGAACATTGTTTTTCATCAGTTTGGGATGTATTCAGCTATCCTGTCTGCAAATATTCTTAAATATTCTGCAGATAGTCTTAAATATCTTGGATCAGTAAATCTCTCCCTCTTGCTGAGAGGTTTTGTGTTTATGTTGGAATGCCTGGCAGCACTTGGACAATTGTCAACTCTGCCTTAGCCTTCACTTCCTGCCTATGCACACTCTCAACCGTTAAACACACACGAGAGTTTGAGGCTTCTCAAATCTTTCCTGGGCATGTTCATAGCTTTAAAGCATATATGTGGTCATCTAGATTCCAGGGAGTATGCCAGAACTTTGTAAAGCCACTATGGATATTTTATCTCCCAGTTTTTCCTTTTAAGCTTTTTGTTTAGTCTTTTTATTTTTTTGTCCCAAATATTATCCATTGCCCTGGGCATCCATGAAGTTAAAACACTTACTACAGTTGTCTTAGACAAACACATATTCCTTTCTGTCCCTGGAAAAAGACTTTCACATTGGGCTGCCTCCAAGTCAGATTCGGTAAAATAGTCTTTTAAGTGAGGTCTTCTGAAGAACCACAAGACAGATCACATAATGATAATTCCTTGGACATGAGGTTTTGAAAGCATTCCAACTCCATTCTGTTATGTTTGGTAGCTGCTAGCCTTCTGGAGAATTTAAAATGGAATTAGGAAAGTTAAAATAGCATAAAATTTGCTGTTCTAATCAACATTCAGCCATTTTCCTTTAATAAACAGTGATGAATTTTGTTTGTAACATGTTGAATGATGTGTATGGCACACCTAAGGAGTGTGGAATTTGCAGTTGAATTTAGGAATCTGGATCTTGATGCCATTATCCATTTATAGATCATAGTTAAAACTATTAGAGTAGGTGGGATTGCTTTTTTTTTTTTTTTTTTTAAGATTATTTATTTATTTATTTATTTGACAGACAGAGATCACAAGTAGGCAGTGAGGCAGGCAGAGAAAGAGGAGAAGCAGGCTCTCTGCTGAGCAGAGAGCCCGATGTGGGGCTTGATCCCAGGACCCTAGGACCATGACCTGAGCTGAAGGCAGAGGCTTTAACCCATTGAGCCACCCAGGTGCCCCGTGAGATTGCTTTTTAAAAAGGCTTCATGATAAAATTGATGAAATGATTTCTATATTCAACTAGATAGTGAAGGAAGGAAATGAAAAATTAGTCATTATGCAAATTGATGTCCTTGTAAAGTCATACTCTCTAATCCAGCCCGTCAATCAGAATAGCATTGTATTCCTATTTTTTTGGTCAAATTCCTCATTATTTTAATAATTATCTAAATCTTTTTTTTCCTTCTTTTTTTAAATTTTTTTAAAATTTATTTATTTTCAGCATAACAGTATCATTATTTTTTCACTACACCCAGTGCTCCATGCAATCCGTGCCCTCTATAATACCCATCACCTGGTACCCCAACCTCCCACCCCCCCGCCACTTCAAACCCCTCAGATTGTTTTTCAGAGTCCATAGTCTCTCATGATTCACCTCCCCTTCCAATTTACCCCAACCCCCTTCTCTCTAACTCCCCATGTCCTCCATGTTTTTTGTTATGCTCCACAAATAAGTGAAACCATATCATAATTGACTCTCTCTGCTTGACTTATTTCACTCAGCATAATCTCTTCCAGTCCCGTCCACATTGCTACAAAAGTTGGGTATTTTTTCTGATGGAGGCATAATACTCCATAGTGTATATGGACCACATCTTCCTTATCCATTCATCCGTTGAAGGGCATCTTGGTTCTTTCCACAGTTTGGCGACCGTGGCCATTGCTGCTATAAACATTGAGGTACATATGGCCCTTCTTTTCACTACATCTGTATCTTTGGGGTAAATACCCAGGAGTGCAATTGCAGGGTCATAGGGAAGTTCTATTTTTAATTTCTTGAGGAATCTCCACACTGTTCTCCAAAGAGGCTGCACCAACTTGCATTCCCACCAACAGTGTAAGAGGGTTCCCCTTTCTCCACATCCTCTCCAACACATGTTGTTTCCTGTCTTGCTAATTTTGGCCATTCTAACTGGTGTAAGGTGATATCTCAATGTAGTTTTAATTTGAATCTCCCTGATGGCTAGTGATGATGAACATTTTTTCATGTGTCTGATAGCCATTTGTATGTCTTTATTGGAGAAGTGTCTGTCCATATCTTCTGCCCATTTTTTGATATGATTGCCTGTTTTGTGTGTGTTGAGTTTGAGGAGTTCATTATAGATCCTAGATATCAACCTTTTGTCTGTACTGTCATTTGCAAATATCTTCTCCCATTCCGTGGGTTGCCTCTTTGTTTTCTTGACTGTTTCCTTTGCTGTGCAGAAGCTTTTGATTTTGATGAAGTCCCAAAAGTTCATCTTCACCTTTGTTTCCTTTGCCTTTGGAGATCTATCTTGAAAGAAGTTGCTGTGGCTGATATCGAAGAAATTACTGCCTATATTCTCCTTTAGGATTCTGATGGATTCCTGTCTCACACTGAGGTCTTTTATCCATTTTGAGTTTATCTTTTGTGTACGGTGTAAGAGAATGGTAGAGTTTCATTCTACATACAGCTGCCCAGTTTTCCCAGCACCATTTATTGAAGAGACTGTCTTTTTTCCACTGTATATTTTTTCCTGTTTTGTCGAAGATTAATTGACCATAGAGTTGAGGGTCCATATCTGGGCTCTCTACTATGTTCCACTGGTCTATGTGTCTGTTTTTATGCCAGTACCATGCTGTCTTGGTGATCACAGCTTTGTAGTAAAGCTTGAAATCAGGTAACATGATGCCGCCAGTTTTATTTTTGTTTTTCAACATTTCCTTAGCGATTCGGGGTCTCTTCTGATTCCATACAAATTTTAGGATTATTTGCTCCAGCTCTTTGAAGAATACTGGTGGAATTTTGATCGGAATAGCATTAAAAGTATAGATTGCTCTAGGCAGTATAGACATTTTAACAATGTTTATTCTTCCGATCCAAGAGCATGGAATGGTCTTCCATCTTTTTGTGTCTTCTTCAATTTCTTTCATGAGTGTTCTGTAGTTTATTCCCAGCTATCTTAATGGTTCTTGGTGCTATAGTAAATGGAATCGATTCTCTTAATTTCCCTTTCTGTATTTTCATTGTTAGTGTATAAGAAAGCCACTGATTTCTGTACATTGACTTTGTATCCTGCCACGTTGCTGAATTGCTGTATGGATTCTAGTAGTTTGGGGTGGAGTCTTTTGGGTTTTCCATATAAAGAATCATGTCATCTGCAAAGAGAGAGAATTTGACTTCTTCATTACTAATTTGGATACCTTTTATTTCCCTTTGTTTTCTGATTGCTGTTGCTAGGACTTCTAATACTATGTTGAACAAGAGTGGTGAAAGTGGGCATCCTTGTTGTGTTCCTGATCTCAGTGGGAAGGACGCAAGCTTTTTCCCATTGAGGATGATATTTGCTGTGGGTCTTTCATAGATAGATTTGATGAAATTCAGGAATGTTCCCTCTATCCCTATACTTTGAAGCGTTTTATCTTGTTGGGACACCTGGCTAGCTCTGTTGGTGGAATATGTGACTCTTGATCTTGGGGTTCTAAGTTTGAGCCTTGTTTTGGGTAGAGATTATTTTAAAATATTCAACTCTTAATTCCATTGCCCTTCCCACTCAGCCTCCCTTTACTCCCAGTTCTTCCACTTCAAGAAAATTTAAGCCGTGTGACTTCTTGGAAATTATCATTGCTCCCCCTTTTAATTTACTTTTATCCACAGGTAACGATAGAATTGAGGATACTCATGAAAAGATTCATTTAGATATTCTAAGCTGTGTATGTTAAAACAGGTGTCCAAGATGGACTAATAAGTTGAAAGTGTTGGAGGAGAGGGTTTGAGGCACCCAGTAAGTCTCCCAGTTTGAATAACTAGACTTCTCAGAACAAATCAAAAAATTACTCCTTTAATGTGGGTTATGAAAGTTGTTATTGTTACTAAAAATTTGTAAATAGTTGACCCTTGAACGGTACAGGTTTGAACTGTGCAGGTCCATTAATACATGGATTTTTTTTTTTAAATACTTAAAGTTCTGCAAATGGATTTTCTCTTCCCTTTTTTCTTAGTTATGTTTTCTTTTCTCTAATTTACTTTATTGTCAGAATACTATATATAATATATATAACACAAATATTTGTTAGTTGACTGTGCTGTTGGTAAGGATTCCACTCAACAATAGGCTATTAGTAGCTAAGTTTGGGGGCAGTGAAAAGTTATGCACAAATTTTCAACTGTGCAGATACGAGGGTTCATGCTTCCAACACCTTGTTGTTCCAAGGTCTGCTGTATATGCTACACATGGATATATGGTAAAAGTTATTCATAAGCCAAGGGGTATGTTTTTTACTTAGCTATATCAAATGCTAGACATTTAACAGTATCCCTGTAGAGTTAAATTGTCTCTCTTAGAGATGTTCAAATGCTAATCACTGGTGAATAAGACTTTATTTGGAAATAGGTTTTTTGCAGATTAAATTAAAGATGATGTCATACCATGCCTACTGCTTAAGATTTAGAACCCACTTAACATTTAGGACCTACTGGGTTCTAAATCCAATGACTGGTATCTTTGTGAGAAGGGAAGAATACACAGAAACATAGGGTGAAAGGCCATGTGAAGACAAAGGCAGAGATTGGGGAGATCCAGCTGCAAGCCACTGAATGCCAAGGATTGCCAAAAGTCACCAAAACTAGGACGAGGCATGGAAAGACTCTTCTATATACAGTCTTTGAAGGGAGCATCGTCCTACTGACACCTTCCTTTTGGACATCTAGCATCCAGAACTGTGAGAGAATAAATATCTATTGTTCGAAGCCACCCAGTTTGTGTTACTGTCATACAAAAGCCGAGGGAAACTAACATAGTCACTTAGTCTGCTCCTGAAATCAATTTTAAATTGTGAGTTTTGATTTATAAGTATGTTATCATGACAGAAATAACATTAATTCATAAAGTATGTTCTATGCATTTTATTAGCTTGATTTGAGGGCAACATTTTGAAAACAGATTGTGACAGCAAGATAGTTGGCTCTTGATGGTACTTCAAAAAAAAAAAAAAAGCTTAAAAGATCTGATTTATTGCATTTATTCAGATCTAAGATTCCATTGAAAATCTCAGCAGCTTTTTCTGAGAGAAATTACTCTTACTCTAGGAAATAATTGAATATAATTTCTAAATAGGAATCTTCTACTTAGGTCCTTTTAAAAGACCACTATATTTTAATAGTCATGTAATATAACAAGGCATTCTCTTAATAACCTAGGTCAAAGTAGCAATTCTTTTTTTAAAAGATAGGTTTATTTGTTTGTTTCTTTATTATTTAAGAGAGAGAGAGAGCATGTGCATGAGTGGGAAGGGTGGAGGGAGGAGGGAGAGAGAATCTCAAGCGGACTCCATGCTGAGCATGGAGCCTGACTTGGGACTCAGTCCCACAACCCTGAGATCATGACTTGAGCTGAAACCAAGAGTCAGATGTTTAACCGACTGTGCTACCCAGGCACCCCAAGCAGTTCTTTTTTTCTATACTCATTTTGTTAAACCAGAGTTTGGGTTATGTTCTGGATATTTTCTAATAGAAGTAAAATTTGGTATTTTGCTTTGGATACTTGTAATGAAGATACTTCATAGATTTTGGATCATGTAATAAAATCAGTTATCACTTACTATCTTATTAGGCCTTAATTTTTTCAGGATTATAGCTTATATAACATTTAGTTTTCTATTGCTGCCAAAACGAACTATCTCAGATTTAACAGCCTAAAAGAGCACACATTTATTAGATCACAGTTTCTTTAAGTCAAAAGTCTGAGTAGGCTAGCCCTGGGTCCTCCACTTAGCATCTCACAAAGTCAAAATCAAGGTGTCAACTGGCTATCCCTTATCAAAGGCTTTAGGGGAGAATCTGCTTCCAAACTCATCAACTCTGTCAACCAAATTGTTTTTGCTGTTGTAGGACACAGGTCCCTATTTCTGTTCTGGCTTTCTTCTGGGGGCTACTGTTTGTTCCTGGAAACTGTCTGTATTTTTTGTCATATTCTCCATGGGACACCTTCCCAGCAATAGCAGATAAAGTCCCTTCTGATTCTAATCTCTCTGATTTTTCCTGCTGCAACTCTGATTGACTACAGCTGAAGAAAACCCAGCTGTTTGGAGCTCCTGTGATTAGATTGGGCCCACTCAGATAAATCAGAGTAATCTCTCTGTGTTAACATCTGTAATCTTCGTTACATCGCTTTTGCCATGTAATAAAACATATTCTTAAATTCCAAGCATTCAGGCATCAACATCTTTGGGGGCCATTCCTGCTTATCATAAGTAACTAATACCAAGTTTCAATAATTAGTTATACTAATTACAGAAATATTAACCTCCTGAGAATAATTATAAAATAATTAAGATAATTATACAAGGAAGATACTGTAGTCTATTAGCATAAGAATTCTGACCAGTTTGCTAACAGTAAGAAATTTAGAAATTGTCTGACACTACAGAAAACAATACTTCAATATGGAAAAGGGCAGCAAACTGAAATGTCATTTCCCTAATGTTAGTTTAATTGTGCAATGTAATTTACTTAATTTAAGATTCTAGCCAACTTTTATTACTTAAAATTAACTGACACCCATAGCTTAGGAGTAGGCAGACTAAAAGGTCCACATACAAACCATGTCACAATGATATCCCATACAGTTTGTCATTAGATTGGCTGGGACTTGAATATTTTTAAAATTTAATTTAATTTAATTTTGTGTGTGTGTGTTCCAGAATTCGTTGTTTATGCACCACACCCAGTGCTCCATGCAGTATGTGCCCTCCTTAATACCCACCACCAGGCTCACCCACCCCCCTAGCCTCTCCCCCAAAACCCTCAGTTTGTTTCTTAGAGTCCATAGTCTCTCATGGACTTGAATTTTTTAATTGGTACTGGTAGCTCCGCATGGTTGCAAATGACTATCTCAAGATAATAGAATCTTAAAGTGTCAGACTCTCACTTGTTCATTTTTGTATCACTAGTGACTGGTACATTGTAGATGTTGCAGAAGTATTTGTTCAAAATGATTGAACTCGTGAACATTACAGCTAACGAAGACTTACTTCTATGCTGCTATGTACAGGTTGATCACCCAGTTGATTCAGTGCTTACTAAATGATCTGGTGTCTTCCAGCCATCGCCATCTGAGTTTTTTCTGATTATTCTTGGCTATTGCTGTAATAAAAGAAAAGAGGTCTCTAATTGCACTTTGATGATTAGCATAAAAAGCCTAAACCAAAAGTACAGTGCCTTGAATCCTGCTGTGACATTAATAAGTTGTATGATTCCCAAGAAGATTAATTGATTTCTAAGCTTCAGCTTACTCATTTATAAAATGAAAAATGTAAAATAAGATCTTTAAGATTTCTTTTAGCTTTAAAATTTGTAAGCTGTGAATTTTTCTTTGGAAATAAAATGGGAGACTTGAAAGGTCAGAGGACTTCAAGATCAGTCTTAACCTTAAACCAACATTTAATCGTTTTTTGCCCTTGTCTAAGTATCAGCATTCAGAAAATGCAAACATTTTTGAGAATTTTGCCTAAACCATGTATTTATCCTTCCATTTAATTTTTCAAGACTGAAAGAGAGAAGTTTAATCAAATATTGTCAGTGTTATTTTTTTTTTAAATAAAAGCAAACAAAGAAGATGGTGGGTTATCTGATATGGATAGAGTTGAGCCTACAGATTTTCTGCTGATAAGTCGAAAGCAGGGCGAAGTAAAGAAAAGAAGTCAGCCAAACTGAATTTTCTTATGTTTGGAATTCTATTGTCAGACTTGAAAAACATTTCTTTCTCTTAAATAACAAGTTTTAGAGGGAAGGACTAAAGAACATAGTTGATCAGTTGTGCACATGATGGTATACCACTTAACCAAATTTTTGTGCACTCGACCTGTTAAACACAGAAGTGAAATGCATTTTTTTCTTTATAGTTAACATTTAGTTTTTATTCCAGAATAGTTCCAGATAGTTCCAGTGGAACTATCTTACATCTTAAGGAGAGCATATTTAAGGATCACTTTGTATACAAGAACCTAACAGCCTTGTTCGGTGAGACCTCAAAACTCTATTAAATCTGAACTAGAATATTTGCTTCTCAAGAAACTCAGTACACTATTACATTATTAACTGATTTTATTTTAAGTAGTTCTAAGGTAGTTTATGCCTCTAGGCATTATAATTAAAATGGAGACTTAGTTTTTAAGGAAAAGTGGACTTAAACCTTGAACATTATATATTGTTACACCAGGGATCGTCTATTAGAAATCCTCATATTTCATAGATGGGGAAACTGAGTGGTTACTTAACTTTCTCCAGCTTTTACTTGTAGGCCTTAGCAGAATCAGGACTTTAACTCAGGTCATTTATTCCCAATCACATGCTCGTTCTCCTTTACCACACTGCTTGTTTGATAATAAACTGCTTGTTTATTTTTTTGAAGATTTATTTATTAGAGAGCGAACAGGGAGCAGAGTGAGGAGAGGGAGAGAGAAACTTAAACAGACTACGCTGAGCTCAGGACCAGATCAGGTGCTTGATCTCACAACCTGAGCCAAAACCAAGAGTGGATGCTTAACTGACTGTGCCACCCAAGTGCCCTTTGTTTGATGCCATTTTAAAATAAAAACAGAAAGAAGGTATTTTGCAGTAGTCAAAAGTTAAAAGTATAAATATGCTCTGAAGAGATACTATTTAAAATTTTTTCATTTAAGTAAAATGTGTATGACTTCATTTACTATTTTTTTTTGTTGTTGTTTAGGTGAAAAGAGATTTGAATGCCCAGAATGTTCCAAAAGGTTTATGCGGAGTGATCATCTCTCCAAACATGTCAAAACGCACCAGAATAAGAAAGGTGGTGGGACAGCTCTTGCCATTGTTACCTCGGGAGAACTGGACTCATCTGTTACAGAGGTGCTTGGCTCCCCAAGAATTGTCACAGTTGCAGCCATTTCTCAAGATTCAAATCCAGCAACTCCCAATGTTTCAACCAACATGGAAGAATTCTAAAAAGTTATTTATAACAGAGACCTCTAGTGCTGCACTTAAGTTTACACACCTTTGAAAATCTGGAAATGGGCTGGTCAAGTGGATTACAGAGTAGGAAATCATGTTTTCATTCTTGGCATCTTTAAGTATTCCAGGATTCTGGGTCAACATGTGAAGTGTTGAATTTTTAAAAATACAAAAAGCAAACTGATGTAC
This sequence comes from Mustela nigripes, assembly GCF_022355385.1. Taxonomy (NCBI): domain Eukaryota; kingdom Metazoa; phylum Chordata; class Mammalia; order Carnivora; family Mustelidae; genus Mustela; species Mustela nigripes. Next base: position 53,484,062 of record NC_081560.1, on the reverse strand, counting down.
TGGAAACAGATAGAAAAGTATTTCCTCCATATTATAAGTTGTAGTTACTTGGAAATAGGATCATATAATCCTTAAACTGAATCTTCCCCCTCTTTTAACATCATGTGTTAACATGTTTAAAAAAGACAGACCTCAGTAGTTTGCAGGCTGGACCTTAATTGGACTTGTTTTCTTTGGAAGTACTTTGTTAAAAATTTGGTCAGTAATAATCTTGTGTATTTTTTTTTTCCCTATAGCACAGAAAACAGATAGCTAACTGATGATAGGGATAATACTTTATTTCCTTAGCTTGTTTTTGGAAAATTAACTGAAAATAGTTTTGGCCGTCTTTTCTAAATGTTAGAAATTCTTCAACAGTTGAATTAGGTAAGTTCCAAAAAGTAATCTGAGATGCAGCTCAGATCTTTATTACCACTACATTATAGTAGTGTGTATGCAGACAATCAGTGAAGTCCAATTACTTTCTCCTTTTGGAGACCCAAGAAGAACATAGAGCTAAACTTTAGGTTAAATTTTAGATTGAAACCTTAGGAAAATACTGGGGTGGGGAGGGTGGTTAAAACAACTCATAATAGCTTCAGAAAAATAAAAGGAGGCAACTTAACATGTAAGGTTTTGAAGTTAGGATTGATTATATTCCTAACCCTAGGTTGAACCACAAAATTCATTTTAAATGTTTATATTGGAAATATTTGCATAGAGTATAAATCATTCTGTAGTTTCATATTCTGTAAATATGAGTTATGTTGACAATGTGCAGAATTCTTTATGCTTTGACTTGGTAGCCAAAGAAGGAATTATCACACCTTTTTTTAAGGCCAGCAGAAAATTATCTTTTAACTACATTACGATTTCCATTTTCCTCTCTACTAAAATTTAGCCAACCTCATTTATTTCTAGAACTGTGTTAGAAGGCTGGTTACTAATTTATAACATAGATATGTATTTATGTTATGCCGATAACTGAGTTCTCCCTAAAAAGACAGCCTAACAAACACATAACAATGTGATATTATGAAGCAAGTTATTTTTTAAAAATCAGAATAATGTTCCAATAAGTGACTAAAGGAAAAAAATGTATTGTTTATGCAAGGGTCTTATAGGAAAGATGGCCAAAAGTCTTATGAAAAAAATTTGGATTATACCAACAGCTTAAGTATTAGTAAAATATTTCTGACTTTAAAAATGTATTTACGTGGAAGCATAATGGAATTGGAATTGACCATTTGAAAACTAAAATTTTTAACTGCCTGGTTTATTAACATTATTAGTTTGGGGACCGTTTGAATAAAGGTACGTGTTTTCTTGTGCATTCTCTATTATTTCAGGAAAAGTACTACTCATGCGAATTTTCTTCCAAAATTGTGATGTTTCTTGTATTTTTGATGAAGGAGAAATACTGTAATGATCACTGTTTACACTATGTACACTTTAGGCCAGCCCTTTGTAGCGTTATATAAAACTGAAGGTCTTTTGTGCTTTCAGTTTGTATAAAAAGCTTTGAGATTAAAGGAAAAAAATTTTTACACTGTGGTTATAAATTTCAAGTTTCTTAAAGCTTTTGTAGACTTGTAACAAAGTCTTTAAATTTTAGTTGGATTTTGTAAATTGTTTTGTATATTTTATTTAATGTACTCTTAACAACTGATGTATCTGGCTTTAAAACATCAGAATCAGTTTGTTGTTTTGTTTGGTACAGAGGAGCATTTGGTAGTGTTAATTTTAATTTTATTATATAGGAGCTGAAACATCAAATATATATTTTATCTATCATTATGCTACACAATCAGTGCTATAAATTTTTTTATGCAAAGAAACTTTCCTAATGTTAGAATCATGTTTCCTCAAAGTGACACTTTCTGTTGTTGTTAATACCAAGTATGAGCTCTCTGCACCATTATTCCAAGAACCAGTTTTAATGCATACCTGTGTATGCCCATCAAAAATGGAAGTTATTTTTTAATCAACAATGAGGCCTATTATAAATTTAACAAACTGAATCTGGATAGCTTTATAGCATATAAAATATATTAATTTGTGTTAGCAGGTGCACATTTCACCACTGAAATTAGAAATATTTTGACAGTCTGTTCTGCATACCATTCTGAATCCACTTTTCTGTCTTATAAGAATCGTAAATTTCAGTGTCCTTTATTTGACTCAGTGGGATATAGCTGTTATAAGTAATAGGGCACAGATGTGCAGTAGAGTCATATTTAATGGCATTTCACTGTTCATTCCCTTTGCCACCATTATAAAACTTTTCTTTATTGTAATTATCAGTGCAAAGCTATGTATTTATCATGGTAGAACTCCAGTGTTAGAATAGTTTTTTCTTACAGTATACTTTCTTTGGTTAGGTTTGTGTATGTGTTGCTGATTACATTAGAACTCGATGTTAAGTCATTATTTATCACACTCTCATGAGAGCAGTAATAAAAGTGTGTAATCTAGGAGAAAAAGTTAATTTGTCAAACTTAGATAAGCATGATGTTTAGGTCCTATTTTTCAATTTTATAACTGTTTTATTGCAACAATATTTGTATTTAAGTCTTCATTTTAATGCCTTGTGGTGTTTTTTTATGCATGTCACTAAGTTGTCATCCCACATAAATTGATGTGCAGCATAGGGTATTAAATCTACATAATGATTTTAAAACAGAAATAGTTGATGGTAAAATGTAAATGTTTTACAAAAATTCCTTATAAAAAGTTTTGTAGTAACATTTCACTTGTAAATTTTTTTTGTAAAAAAAAAAAAAATGAAAAAAAAAAAAAAAGAAAAAGATGAATCCAGAAAAAACCTGTTTCCCATATCCTAGAATTTAGACAATTATTCTGCCAGCAAAGCCTCTGGGGCTGTAATTGACATTTTTACAGTGCTGATTTGTATAAAATTTGTTTTTTGTGGATTTGGAAATAAAATCATGTACAAGTTGTTGCCTGCAATAACAATTGCAAGTAACTATTAAAAATTCCCTTGAGTTTAACATGTTTCTTCATTTAATTATGTATACTATAAAGCAGCAATAAATTATTTGAAGTATCAATCTTCTTATCACGATGAACACTAGGAAGTAAGTGCTTCTCACTAGAAAACGTATTGGCAACTCTTCATAATTCCTGGTATTAAGATCTGGTCACCATTTCTCTGAACATACTGCCAAAGAACACCAATGCAGATTTCATGTTAATTTGTAGCCATTGCTCTAGACATTTATGGAAATTAAAATTTGATTTAGGGACATTTTTTACTTAAATATTTTTAAGCAATAAATGTTAGGAAATTGTAGGAAGAGCTAAAAATGAAAAGATAATTAAAATATTATTTAGGCTCACAGAAACACTAAGAAGCAGAGTGTACCACATAAATGCCACAAAAATCTGTAAGCAAAAGCTGTTGTCTTTTCCTCAGGGGAGAGCCCAGCAAATCTCATGAAGAACCTTGCTAACATAGTGAATACATTACTGTAACAAGTTCATTTATCAGATTTCCAAGCCCAAGCCAGATTAGATGATACAGCCACATGAGGGGCTGGGGATATTAGGCAGCAGGGGAAGTACCCCGACTCGCAGAAGACCCCACAAATAATCTTTTTACATTTCTAGTAATTGAGAGCTAAATAGTGTATGGGGAGATTGCCTTGTACAGGAAAGCCCTAAGGTAATAGTATGTTTATGTCACAACTTCGTATAGTGTAGTATGTACTCATAACAATGACTGAATCAACTTAAATGTATGCTGTTCTTCCAAACAATACCAGTAAGAAATTTTTCAAAAAATTTGTATCAAAATGAAAGATGATCGAATTACCAGAAAAGTTCACATTTGGAAGCTAGGATAATACTACATAAAAGAGGTGATAATGGAGAGAGATAAAATTTTACTGTTTTTTTTTTTTATTAATAATATATTACTGGTTTGATTCTTGGGCCTTCTAGGAACTTCAACCATATAACTATGAACAAGACTGAACAGCAGAAAAGACCACGAAGTAATGCTTTTTACTTTCCTAGATTGTGGACATGAAACCATTGGTATAATAAGCTGGGAAAGTGGAAGCAGTGCTAAGAACAAGACTGTACTGTAATATGGTATGGTTCACAGTGCTGTTGGTGAGGATAACCTCAAGGCAGGGAAAAGATAGTATCATTTGCTTAGTATATTTAAAAGTTCAGATTCTTAAGGCGTGCAGGACTTAAGGTGTGTGCAAGAAACACAAAGGAGTTTATTCCTGAATACATGAATCGTGGTAACTATCTTAATTGCCCAAGCAATAATATCTGTTTAATATACACACAATCAACTTGAAATTGTGTAGCAGGGTTTTTAAGGTATGTATTTTCATTCTTTTCAGATTTGCTAACTAACATCTTCGGCCATGTTCTCCTAGTAGCAGGTGGCAATGAAGTAATTATTTCTGGATACCTGCAAGTAATCTCAAGTACAAATAAAAGGAGAGGGGAAGAGAGCAAAGAAGATAGATCTTGTAAACCTCTATTTTTGTCTAAGGTAATAGTTTGGATAAGGCTTGGATAATTTTTCCTGAAAGAAAAAGTATACTTTGGCCCAGAAAAGCAATTTGTGTATGCATGCACATATAGTCAACTATTTACAATAAGGTTTTGAATTAGCAGTACATGTATTAGACCATACGGGCATAAAAATCTGTTCTTTTTAAACAGAAAAGCTGCCCACAATCAAGTGCAGATACTGAAGCCTTAAGTACATTGTACATTGCTTAGCTAAGTCAACCAGGAAAATTGGGTAACTGTCAACAAAATTTTCACGTAACCTTATATATGAAATATTCTATGAAAAATATAGTAAAAAATTTTATTCAGGGAAACAATAGCTGCATTACCTGCAACTAACAATACTCCCTTTGTATAGCTGGCATTGTTTAAAATTTTTGTTTAATCAATGTAAACATAATTCATAGGGTTTTTTGTTCCCTATATCTATTTTAAGAGATTATTTATTTGAGAGTTGGGGCAGAGGGAGAGGGAGAGAAAAACTTAAGCAGACTTCACACTGAACATGGAGCCCAACCTAGGGTCTAGTCCCACAACCCTGAGGGAATGACCTGAGCCAACTGCTCCACCCAAGTGCCCCGATGTTCCCTATATTTTAATAAAAAATACATTTATATAGATATATATCATAACATTTGGATCGGATTAAGAAGTTAAAACTTAAGGAATGTCTGTGTGGCTTAGTCTGTTACGTATCTGCCTTCAGCTCAAGTCATGAGCCCAAGGTCCTGGGATGGAGTCTGGCATTGGGCTCCCTGCTTAGCAGCAAGCCTGCTTCTCCCTCTGCCTGCTGCTCCCCCTGCTCTGCATACATGCTCACTCACTCTCTGACAAATAAATAAAATCTTTGAGGGGAAAAAAAAAAGTGTTAAAACTTCAAAATACAACTTTTGTTTTTAAGGATGCTTTAGGAAAAACCATAAGAGATTATAGTGAGGCTTAAATGTATACACATTTAATGCTGTATGAAGATTTGTAACAATAGTTTCCATGAAACTACCTTTTTTATTTCTGAACATTAATTTGCTGTAGGACTTAACAATAGCAAAGGCTAATAGGTTGAGTTTTGAGTCTCCACTCATCGAACACCTATTACCTACTTTGTGCCAGGCACTAATGCCAGTGGCAGAGAGAGACCAAGAAAGACCAGAAGCCCTATCGCTGACCTCCTAGAGATCATACATATTCCAGAGTGGTAAGGGCGAGGGAGGACAGGAGGAATAAAGGTGAGGAGAGCTAAGGCTGCAGTTGTAATTAGGGTAATCAGGAAAGCCTTCCTGAAGTCATGTCGGAGAAAAATGGAGTGAGGAAGCGAGCCTTGCACAGGAGCATCTGAGAAATTGGAGGAAGAGGACTCCAGCAGGAGGGATGAGCCCTAAGATTGGACTGTGGCTAAAGCATGATATCCAGAGGAGCCAGAAGGCAGCAGGAGATAAGACACAACAGTACAGCAGTGTCCTACACACTGGAGTATGAAGACCTGTTGGCAATCAAGTGAGTTGATCTCCCTGGTCCTTAGCAAAGCTCTGTGACCCAGAGATCACAAACTAGGAGCCAGAGGAGTGTGGGCTTTGTTCCTGGTTTGGCCGCTTACTAGCCACACCACCTTGGGCAAATTAACCTGTCTACATCCCCTCTTCCTCCTTTGCACAATGGGGATAAATACCTCACAGATCTGTTAAAGGATCAAATAAGATAACTACCGAGCTCCTAAGACCATAGTGTTCAGTAGAAGTTATCGTTAATTATAAATTAATCCAAAAGGGAAGGGAAGGGACATGGAATATTTCTCAGTTGGACCAATGCTGAAAAGCTTTGGAAATGGATGATAATACTTTGAAAAGTTAATTCTCAGTATCCCATAAAGGAAAGACGGAAAAAACTCATTGAGAATTTGATTCAATCGTATATTTTTCTCAAACTATCTGCTTATGAGCTAGTTTGGGATGCTCTATATCAAAATTAGAGGATAGTCATGTTTCCTCAGTGTAAACAAAATTGAAGTTTCAAGTCATTTTTTTCCTGTAATTTTAAGATTGATTGATTGATTTGAGATCAAAGGAGCCGGGTGGTGGGAGGGGCAGAAAGAGAGAGACGCAGACTCCCAGCTGAGCACAGAGCCTGAAGTGAGGCTCCATCCCATGACCCTGAGACTGTGACCTAAGCCGAATAAGAGTTAGACACCCCTATTTTTTTTTCCTAACTTTAAAATGTTAATTCTAACTACAATTTGCCTACCCCCAAAGTAATAGCAGACAACCAAACAAGTGAATAGAAGCAGACCAATTAATGAAAAACAGAAACAGCTGCCCATGTATTCAATAACTTTTTTTTTGGACATGTTTGGAAAATGTTCTATATTTGAAATCATTCCCTATATTTATTAAATAGATGAAATGAATCCGAACTTAAAGGGCAAAAGTACTCCTGTGTTTTCAGCTGCCTACCAAATTCCGGCCACAAAAAGAAAATGTGCAATTTTGTGTCCAAAGGTTTTCTTACACTAGACAACTACTTTTCAGACTTTATTCAGAAAAAGAATAATAGGATGCTTTACATTTATGAACTCCAAGCTACTTTCACCTAGCTGTCCAGATTATTTGTGGAATAAGATAGGATATAAATAAATAAATTGTCCAAACTGGCTTAGTGTCCTGCCAGGCTCAAGGGCACCTTGGGCTAGTTCCTGCTCTCCACTTCCCCTGCCTTGTCCTTTTACTCTCTTACCTTGACTTCAGATCCTGTTCTTAATTCTGACTTGTCCCTTCCATTCTCAAGCTGACTTTTGGAGATGCTTTTTCCCATCTGCCAATACTTTATTGAGTAACTCTTGTATGCCAGGTTCAGGCACAAGGGGTGCTATTCCTCTTTTCTGCACTAACCCTGATTCCTTGGATCTGTACCTCAGCTAGATTTCTAGAGCACCTCAAGATCTTCTTGCCACAATCCTAGGGACCTGCTGGCCAGCAGTTGCAGAGATGGGAGTATATTAAAATAGTCTGCGTCTGCAGAGAGGAGCCAAGGCTTAGATCATGTTAGGCTTAGATCATGTTAGGCTTAGATCATGTAAGTTAAGATGAACAGGTTTCATGTCAGAGTCAGCCAAGAAACCAGACCCTGGAAGCAAAGATCAGAAAAACAGCAAATTACAGGGAAGAGGAGGAAATTAAATGTAAGCAGTTGTCTCAATCACCCATTCGTCTTTGAATCATGCATTTCTGGATGGTTGGCTTGGCTCAAATTGTGTTATTTATTATCTTGCTCTGAAATGTGATGTAATAAATATTTTATTGATAGTAGTAGTATTTTTGAGATATGGAAGCCATAATAAAGGTTTTATCTTCTGGTAAAATCATCTCTAGCTTGAATTTTATGCTAGAATTAAATTTTATGCTAGAATTAAATACATCAGTAATTCATTGTGCTATGGAGAGGGTATCATGGCTTCCAAGAGTTTGGTCACCCTAACAAGTTTGGAAAACACTGTTGAGAAAAGTAATTTAAAGGCAAACAATAAGTTAACTGGAAAAAAGATTCCAGCTCAGTTCAGGAGTATTGTGAATGGTTACAACTTTAACTTAACTATTTGACATCTTTGAAGCTCTCTGTATGTCAGCTGCTTCTTTGTCAAATATAGATATGTATATATGAAATGTGTGTGTGTGCATGTTTCTTGAAGCATCATGTCTCTTTCCAAATACAGTCAGAAGTCAAAAGTAAATTTACTAGTTATTGTGGTTTTGTATTATAGTTGCTTCTTCTCACTTTCTATAATTATGTGGACAACAAGATTGTGAGAAAAATAAGCCCTATTCTGATGATAATATCTAACCTTATTTTAATCCTCATTTTTGTGGAATAGATTATGACTAGAAAGGGGTTTGGGGACCTATGGAAAGAGCCTCAGTTCTTTTTTTTTTTTTTTAAAGATTTTATTTATTTATTTGACAGAGATCACAAGTAGGCAGAGAGGCAGATAGAAAGAGGGGGAAGAAGCAGGCTCCCTGCTGAGTGGAGAGCCTGATGTGGGGCTCGATCCCAGCACCCTGGGATCATGACCTGAGCCGAAGGCAGAGGCTTTAACCCACTAAGCCACCCAGGCACCCCAAGAGCCTCAGTTCTTGATATGTTTTTTTGTTTGTTTTGTTTTTCAGAACACCTGGGATGCCAGTTTGCATTAAAAGTCTTCGTAAGTATATCCACTAAGTCCTTTCATTTTACTTTTTATTCTTGCATCAAATTGTAAAAGTAGACTTTGACATAAAAAAAAAAGGAGAAGGGGGGCGCCTGGGTGGCTCAGTGGGTTAAGCCTCTACCTTCGGCTCAGGTCATGATCCCAGGGGCCTGGGATCGAGTCCCGCATAGGGCTCTCTGCTCAGCAGGGAGCCTGCTTCTCCTCATTACTCTCTCTGTCTGTCTCTCTGCCTATTTGTGATCTCTCTCTCTGTCAAATAAATAAATAAAATCTTTAAAAAAAAAAAAAAAGAAGGGAGCATCTGGCCAACTCATTCAATGGAGTGTGCAACTCTTAATCTTACGATTGTGGGTTCAAGCCCCACATTGGATATAGAGATTACTTAGGGATAAAATCCATTTAAAAGGCAGGGGAGGGCAAACCTACCTAAAGATTTTTTATTAAATTGGTCATTTTGCAGATATAAAATATATTATCTGTATTTTTAGGGGAAATGTTACCTTATTTATAAAATGTTTAGAAAATATTTATTTTCCTTTAAGTATTATCATTATTTAATAAAATCCATGATCTTGAAAAATTCTTGAAGGAATTACTGGTATGAGAAAAGAGCAGAGAATCATCAAAGAATATATTTAAAGAAATTATTTGTCTTCAGTTTATGCTTCACATTCTAAGAGAAACGCTGGTCAGATTTATGATTTAAGTACTTAAGTCTCTTACTTAGAAAAATATGTTTTTTAACTCTGGCTTTGTTCAGAATACTTCCAAAACAATTATGATCTGTAAAAACATCAAGTAACCCTCCTGCTTTAATTTTTTGTAGCTGAGCTATAACGACCTAAAAGACATCCAGCTCATGAATCCTGAGGACAGTGCTTTGTTTTCAGGAATCTACAACATCCAATCAAAATTCAGACATATTTAGATGTCAGACTAAGAGTTGTTTTTTCTTTTTTTTTTTTTTTAAGATTTTATTTATTTATTTGCCAGAGAGAGAGAGCGCACAGGCAGGCAGAGTGGCAGCAGAGGGAGAAGCAGGCTCCCCGCCGAGCAAGGAGCCCGATGTGGGACTCGATCCCAGGACGCTGGGATCATGACCTGAGCCGAAGGCAGCCGCTTAACCAACTGAGCCACCCAGGCGTCCCCAGACTAAGAGTTTTTACCATGTTCCAAGTTCAGTACATTCCTCTTAGGCAAAAATATAAAAGTAATTATTGGTTCTCGTTGCCATACATACAGGTTTGATAGTCAAAGTATTAATAACAGTCATGGCACAGCATGCCTCCGTCAGAAAAGATACTAGACATAGTAATGGAGGAAGGTCCCAGAGTCCCTCCTATCCCTCCATCCCCACACACCCCTACCCAACCCTTTGTGCCAGGCAGTACTCTTCAGTTCTGGATCCTAGGGAGGTCATGGGATGGTAAGAGAGGGATTAGGAACCACAGTGCCCATATACTTCTTGGTATGCAATCATCTCAATATCTTAATAACCATTATGCTATACTGCTGAATATAAGCCAGGGACAGTGCATTGATACTCTGACCTATAAATATATGGATAGAAAAACCCGTCCCAAAGTTATCCATTTAATTGCTGAATTCAAGAAAAAGCTCAGGCAGTTACATAAGCATTTTACTAAGACACACAAAAAAACAAAAGAAAAATGCAAGTGGAAAAGCCATTTCACTTAAAGATGAGACTGATTTAAAAACTTGCTGGAATATTCGTGTAAGTCCAGTTTCAGGGGGTTATGATAACTTAAATAATTTAAAAAGCAAGTCAGAGAAAGGTCTTGTTATAGCAACAAAGGTGATTGCTTCCTAAGCTTTATTTTCACTGGTTTTTAAAAGCCTGTTAACTATATTTATTGAATCTGAGACACAATTGGTTATTTTACGTATATTAATTTATATATTACAAAAAATGTCTGCCAATAACACTACAATACAATGCTTTAATGTTACTTAGAAGTTTTATTTTACACTTATGAAAGAGCTCTAATAGACTATTTAGACAGATATTTTCTCATATATCACTCCTGTGCATACTTTAAGAATCCCCATGAGGGGCTCCTGGCTGGCTCTGTCTGTGGAGCATGTGACTCTTGCTCTTGGGGTTTTGAGTTTGAGCCTCACATTGGGCATAGAAATTACTTTAAAAAAGAAGATCTTTAAAAAAAATAAAGTATCTAAAGAGAAGTTTCTTCATATGCAGCGACTCACTTTTCAATCATGTTTGTGCCCAAGAGTAGTAGTTTTAAAACTAGAAATTCTTTGATATTCCTTCCTTCAATAAGTGAAGCCTAATTCCCTCCCTTGAATGTGGGCTTGACTTTGTGACTTGCTTCTAATGAACAGAATAAAGTGGATGTCATGGTGTGGGACTCAAGCCTGGGATACAGAAAGTCACTGTGGCTTCCTTCTTAGTTCTTCTCTTGGATTATTCTATTCACTTCAGAGGAAACCAGCTGCCATGTTGTAAGCAGCCCTAGGGAGGGGCCCACACGGTAAGGAACCGAGACCTCCGACAGCCGCCACATACGTGAGCTTGAAGTGGATCTTCCAGCCCAGTCAAGCATTCAGATGACTACGGCCCCCAACGTCACTGTGACTACAACTTCATGAGGGACTCTGAGCCACAGCACCCAGCTAAATGCCTTTCAGATTCTTGACCAACAGGAACTGTGTGAGCTAACAAAATGTCTGTTTTTTCAGGCTGCTACATTTGGGGAGTTGTTTTGCAGCAATAGATACCTAAGACACCAGGAGTCATGAATTTTCAACCAATATCACTTTTTGTGACATTAACAGCATTAACGATGCAGCATTTATAAAAGAATGCTTCACTTTTATTCTCCAGGAATTTCTCTGCAAGCTTTGCTGTAGATGTGTGGTGGGGACACTGATAACAGACACAGTTCTGTCAGTCCTCAAATGTAAGACATACCTCAATCTCAGAGACGTGAAAATATGTGCACCACACAATTGATGAAATATACTTTCAACTATGTTTGTGATTTCCCTTCTGCTCTCATCCACCCTCTTTCTTCTCAAAGCCCTTGTTTTGATCTTGCCAGAGGCAGTTTTATTGACCATTTCAGGAGAAGAGTACTAAGCTTCACGGTGGGGGGATTGCTGTATTTGCACTGTTGTTTACATGGGAAATGAGAGGCTTGGGTGGCTGAGAAAGGGGCTACTGGTGTGAACTGAAGAATGCTTTATGAACTCTATCCTGTCCCAGCCCAAGCAACCCTTGGAGAGTCACAGAGGATGTGACTCCTCTTTTTGTAGGAGGCAGGAATTGCTGGGAAAGTGGTAGGGGCTTTTTGGTGTTGGCAGAGTTTGGGCATAAAAAGAGAGCATGACCATTCTTGGAGATTCAGGAATATTCTAGCTTTATGAGGATTTCTATCTCCTGGAACAATTCACTACCAACCTATTAGGAATGTGAATGTATATTTAGGAAGAAAAGCAAATAATTGCTTACTGGTTTAGAAAAATAACCTTAGCAACATTATAGGGGGCACATCAGCAGTGTAAATATGAAAGGAAAAAGGAGATTTATCTGACCTAAGCACATTGCTCTCCTCCTTAAATCTCTCTGCACTAATTAGAATATCATTTATGAGAGGGCTTTGTAAACTGTTGAGTGCTAAACTTAAGCATAAGGCTTAATTACATATGTGTCTGCTGCCTCCAGGCTGGGAGGGATCACTAATCTTCATTTAATTCCCACCTGCACCCTGAGCTGAGCACTTTCTCTAGGCTTTCTCCTTATTTCTGATCTCAAGGAAAGGTTTAACAAACAGTAATAGAAATAATAATGTTTAAGGTGATTCAGAAGATATTCTAAAATCATTATGTTTATACCCCCTACAACTTGACTACCTTTCATATTCTTTTGATGAATTTATTTAATCGCTAAATCTTCCTCCTCTAGAACTTGTGCTCCTAACTTAAAGCTGCTTTCTTGTTCTGATCACCTGTAATTTAATTAATCTCTTTTTACAGGTTTATTTTTTTCTTCTTCAAAGACTCTGACTTTTTTCTGGCTAAAATTTCTTAGAAAACAGAAGTGCTTCCTTTGCTGACATTTTTTTGAAGGACCTGTTTCAAGTCAACAAATATTTGAACAATAGTAATGCTAGAAGGTCTATCCTAGATGCTGTAGGGGATAAATAAATTAATAAATGGTCCTGTCCCTGATAGTTCCTGTCCTAAAGGGCTTAGTTGCCAATAAGAAAAAAATAAGAAATCTCCACCAGTAACTGTAATGTCGAGAGGAGTGCATGACCACTGGAACAGGAAGAGATTATACCAAGTACAGGGTGAGGATTTCCTCTTCTGAGTCTGATGGTTGTTTGCTTCCTCACTTGCTTTTGTCAGTCATTTCCAGTACAACTCAGTATTTTCTAAGTATTATGAAATTATTCTTTCTGTAAATCCTTTCGTTTTCTACTGTATTTACACCGTTAGCTCTTACATTCAGGCTCATATTCTGGAAAGCTGACTTAAGTTGCTGTTGTTGTTTTAAATCAAACCCAACAGTGGTTAAGAAAACGGAACTAAACTATTGCTTTAGATCTGCTTTGAATGATTTGACCTTAGGAGTTTCCATTCCTGTCTGATTTGCATATGTCTCTTCGCTGGCGTTTCCACCCTTCTCGACTGCTATGTTACATATATTAGGGCTGAGACAGCAGCTCCCTGTTACAGTTGTCTTTCTCCAACTTGTTTTAATGTCATGATGTCTCTGAAAATCCAGGTAATAAATTTCCTCAAATCGCATGGTTTTCTCAGTTTTACCCTGTTTTTCTTTTCCTCCAAAATCTTACGATGGCCTCAGTCAAGGGATTCTCTAAGAATAAATTTCCTTAAATGTGTAGCTATACTTAAAGAAAGAATAAGGTGACAACGTCTTTGTGATTCATGGGAAACTGTGTTAGCGTAGGGTGGTATTTTCGATGATGTTTTAGGTTATCAGTGGCTTCTGAGGAAAAAACACCTTCAATATGTCTCTTGGCTAACAACCAAATGGACACTTACTTGTTCCCATTTTCCTCACCTGCAGAACCCAGATTTTGCTCAGGCTCCTCCTAGTGGTCATGTCTTTAAGAGGAGGCTGGAGGTGGATCTTAATGAGCTAAACAGAGGAGTTCTCGTGTCCTTTGACAAGTACAGCGTTTAGACGTGGGCATGAGATGTAATTCGAGCTGATTTGATGTAAGGGGAAGTAAAGTTTTCTCCAGTCAGAAATGAGGATATTCCCGGGCACCTGGGTAGCTCAGGGGGTTAAGCCTCTGCCCTCGGCTCAGGGTCTTGGGATTGAGCCTGACATCCTGCTCTCTGTTCAGTGGGAAGCCCGCTTCCCCCTCTCTCTCTCTCTGTCTGCCTCTCTGCCTCCTTGTGATCTCTGTCAAATAAATAAATAAGATCTTTTAAAAAAGGTGAGAAATGAGATGTTCTCTTTTCTTCCCTTTGGACATTGTCACCTACATGCAGCACTTAAAAGCACAGTTTCCACTGAGCAGCCATGATACAAAGAATCACTGACTTACTGGAGACCACAGAAAAGAGAGATGAACAGTCTAATCCCAGAGTCACTGAACTAACGAACCAATGACCTCACTACAGTGAGACTTCTGTGAGGTTATAAATGTCCTCATTCGATGCCACTATCAGTTGGGGTTTTGGTGAGCTGCAGTTAGAAGTGAAGCATCCTTCTGATGTCCTTTATGATGGGATCGTTAAGTTATTTTTCATTTTCACTGTTGTTCTCCTCCACTCTTCTCCTCAAGGCATTCCTTCCTCCTTCATTTGTTGGGTATCCTCCTGCTGTTTTAAATACTCTATTCATTACACTTGAAAAAAGTTGTGAAATTGGATCACTTCCCCTCACAGAATAATTGTGATTGGAGCAAATGGGTTGAAGGGATTTGGGGCATGTGCAAACAGTAGAGGAGACCTTTTTAGGACACTGAAAACAGCCATATACTATTACTTATGAGGCTGGTCCTGAAGGCTAAGTTTGAATTCATCCTTGGTGGTATTTAGCAGAAATCCCACTTTCCCAGGGGAGAAATTGAGTATTTACACACTCTAGGCAAGTTACCCACCCTTCTCCCTGTCAGAATCCATTGTTTCTATCATGTTTTTACTGCCCCTTCACCCCTCATTTCTCTCCTTACTCGGCGTAGGTACCACAGTAAAGTATTTTTTCCAGCTTTGTTGACAGGTAACATTGCGTAGTTTTAAGACGTACAATGTCATGATGTGATACATGTATAGATTGTGAAATGATTACCGCAACAAGGTTAGTTAACACCTCCATCATCTCACATAAGTACCTTTTTTGTTGTTGTTTGAGGTGTGGTGAGAACATGTAAGATCTCTCTTAGCCACTTCCAGGATTACAATACAGTTTTGTTAACCATGCTCCTTCCGCCACTCTTCAGAACTCATTCATCCTGTAAGAGTGGGAATTTACACCCTTTGACCACATCTCGTCATTTCTCCCAACCCCCAGCCCTGGTAATCACTATTCTCTTTGTTTCTATGGGTTCAGCATTTTTGGATTCTACATTCAAATGGTATTATACCGTATGTATCTTTCTCTGACTGACTAACTTGCACTCTGCATAATGCCCTCAAGGTCTATTCATGTCTCAGAAGTTGGGATTTCCTTACTCATATGTGTATGTATATAAATATACAGATAAATCTCAGATTTTTTTCTATCCACAGATGGACACTGAGATTGTCTCCATGTCTTGGCTACCATGAATAATGCCTCACTGCTCATGGGGGTGCAGATGTCTCTTCAAGATTATGGACATTGGGGAGGGTATGTGCTTTGGTGAGTGCTGTGAAGTGTGTAAACCTGGTGATTCACAGACCTGTACCCCTGGGGATAAAAATATATGTTTATAAAAAATAAAAAATTAAAAAAAAAAAAAAAAAAAAAAAAAAAAAGATAGTGAGACGATGCTTGCATTTCCTTCAGATACATACCCAGAAGTAGGATTTCAGGATCATATGCTGGTTCTATTTTTAATTTTCTGAGGAACTTCCATACTTTTTCCATAGTGGCTACATCAATTTACATTCCCACCAGCAGTGGCCAAGGATTCTCTTTCCTGCACCTTCTCCCCAATACTTGTTATCTTCTTCCTTTTTTTTTTTTCTCTTTACAATAGACTTTTTAACAGGTATAAGGTGATACTGCGTTTGTAGTAAAATAGTAATGGCTAATTTCTGTATACCCTCAACTCCCCTGCCCCAATCTCCCTTCATCAAACTACCCTGGCAAAAAGCAAACGATTAAGATTAAATCCAGCCAATTTAGCTTCAAAAACCATGTAGCTGAAAACGGCTGAAGAACAACACCCAAATTCATACCAGTTAAACTCAAGTAGGCCTTTAGTGCTGCTCTCCAAACCTACTATTTCTTCTATAGTTTATTCACTTTTCCAGTCTCCCAAGCCACTCTTTCACACATTCATTGATCTCAAACCTTGAACCCCTCCTCCCTATTTGGCATTGTCCAATGACAACTTTGCTCCTACTTCATCAGAAGATAGGCACAATCAATGTCCATCTATAAATTTCCATCCCTATATGTATTAAGCTTCTTCTGCTGTTGATGAAATCTCTGTGTTCCTATTTAAGGCAAACCCCTATTTAAAGCTAGATTCCTTCCTCTTCCTACCTGCACAAAGATGGCAATCCCTTCCCTTTCTCTCCAGTGTCAGCAAATTTTCCCTTTCTATTAAACTATTCCTATCAGAAAAAAAAATGCATTGATATATTTAGAAAATAAGAAAATATCTAGAAAAAGAAAACTCTTCCCACACCTACTTCCTACTCCATTTCTCTGCTCCTCCTAAACAGAGTTTTCCATACCCACTGTCCAAATGTTCTTCTTCCATTCTCTTTTAAACTCATTCCAACCAGGTTTTGGACTTCACCACTCTTTGACAGGCCTCTTTTCGATGTTGTTAATGACCTTTTTGTGTGACTAAGTCCTACAGCTGATTTTCAGTCTTCACTTCCACCTCTCAGAAGCATTTTGTACAGTTGGCTACACTCCTTTTCTGGAAACATATTCTTTTCTGTCTTGGCTCCTAGAACTCTGCTTCCCCTTGATTTTCCTCCTACATAATTAGATTCTCCTTATTCTTCTTTGCTGATTCCTCCTCAGTCCCAGGGTTTGGTCCTCAGATAACCCCAGGTGAGCTCCTCTAGTCTCATGACTTTATTTCTTTTTCAATGAATTATTTGTTTATTTTAGAGAGAAAGAGAGCAGGAAAGTGAATGGGGGAGGGACAGAGGAAGAGAATCTGAAGCAGATTCCCTGCTGAGCTTGGAGCCCTACCCTGGGGCTCAATCCCGTGACCCTGAGATCATGACATAAGCCGTAACCAAGAGTTGGACACTAAACCGACTGAGCCACCCAGGTTCCTCTAGTCTCATAACTTTAAATATTACCTCTATGCTGATGATTCTAAAGTTTATTTCTCTAGCTTCACCTCTCCCCCGAACCTAGACTGTATATCCAACTGACATTTCAGTATCTCAAGCTGGACATTTATTAGATATCTCACATTTAACATGGCTAAAACCAGTCTCTTGATTTCCTTCCTCAAATATTTTTATCTCCATGCTCCTTTATTTCAGCACATCTCAAATCCACCTGTCATCTTATCAGGAGGAAAGAAAATTCTATTAATCCGTAATTATTTTTTATAATTTTTTAATAATTATTTTATTTTTATTTTTCTACATCCAAACTTTCAACAAATCCTGTTGGCTTTACCTTGAAAAAATATTCAAAATCTAACCATTTCTCAGAACTTCTTACCACTTCCACTACTAAATATCACCATCAATATCCTTCATCTGGATTATTGCTATAATCCTTGATTTTTTTAAAAGAGTTTATTTATTTATTTGAGAGAGAGAGAGCTTGAGAAGGGGGAGGGTCTGAGGGAGAAGCAGACTCCCTGCTGAGCAGGGAGCCTGATGGGGGACTTGATGTGGGGACTCCAAGATCATGACCTGAGCTGAAGGCAGTCCCTTAACCAACTGAGCCACCCAGGTGCCCCTATAATCTTTGATTCTTTAAAATATCCCTCATCTGGGTTATTGCTATAAGCCTTGATTTCTTATTGTATGGTCACAGCAAACAGCTAGAATCATCCTTTTATTTTCTTTAAGATTTTATTTATTCATCAGAGACACAGAGAGAGGGAGACAGAGGCAGAGGGAGAAGCAGACTCCCCACTGAGCAAGGAGCCTGATGCAGGACTCGATCCCAGAATCCTGGCATCATGACCTGAGGCCAAGGGAGACACTTAACTGATTGAGCCACCCAGGCACCCTAAGATCATCCTTTTATAACTTTAGATCATGTTACTCTTTTGCTTAAAGAGCCCTGACTCTCATCTGCACAAATTAGAATATAGGCTAAAATGTTTTAACAGAGACCCAAAATACAGTTTAAAAAAAAAAAAAAAGACTGCCTTTCTTTTTTTTTTTTTTTCCCAATGTTAATATTTATTATTTGAGGAGATTATATTAAATTAGAGTTTTCAGGGTTGGGTATTTTTTTTAATCTTTTTTTTAAATTTTTTATTTTTTATAAACATATATTTATATCCCCAGGGGTACAGGTCTGTGAATTGCCAGGTTTACACACTTCACAGCACTCACCAAAGCACATACACTCCCCAATGTCCATAACCCCACTCCCCTTCTCCCAACTCCCCTCCCCCCAGCAACCCTCAGTTTGTTTTGTGAGATTAAGAGTCACTTATGGTTTGACTCCCTCCCAATCCCATCTTGTTTCATTGATTCTTCTCCTACCCACTTAACCCCCCATGTTGCATCACCACTTCCTCATATCAGGGAGATCATATGATAGTTGTCTTTCTCTGCTTGACTTATCTCGCTAAGCATGATACGCTCTAGCTCCATCCATGTTGTCACAAATGGCAAGATTTCATTTCTTTTGATGGCTGCATAGTATTCCATTGTGTATTTATACCACATCTTCTTGATCCATTCATCTGTTGATGGACATCTAGGTTCTTTCCATATTGGCTATTGTGGACATTGCTGCTATAAACATTTGGGTGCACGTGTCCCTTCGGATCACTACGTTTGTATCGTTAGGGTAAATACCCAGTAGTGCAATTGCTGGATCATAGGGCAGTTCTATTTTCAACATTTTGAGGAACCTCCATGCTGTTTTCCAGAGTGGTTGCACCAGCTGGCATTCCCACCAACAGTCTAGGAGGGTTCCCCTTTCTCCGCATCCTCGCCAGCATCTGTCATTTCCTGACTTGTTGATTTTAGCCATTCTGACTGGTGTGAGGTGATATCTCATTGTGGTTTTGATTTGTACTTCCCTGATGCCAAGTGATATGGAGCACTTTTTCATGTGTCTGTTGGCCATCTGGATGTCTTCTTTGCAGAAATGTCTGTTCATGTCCTCTGCCCATTTCTTGATTGGATTATTTGTTCTTTGGGTGTTGAGTTTGCTAAGTTCTTTATAGAATTTGGACACTAGTCCGTTATCTGATATGTAGTTTGCAAATATCTTCTCCCATTCTGTCAGTTGTCTTTTGGTTTTGTTAACTGTTTCCTTTGCTGTGCAAAAGCTTTTGATCTTGATGAAATCCCAATAGTTCATTTTTGCCCTTGCTTCCCTTGCCTTTGGCGTTGTTCCTAGGAAGATGTTGCTGCGGCTGAGGTCAAAGAGGTTGCTGCCTGTGTTCTCCTCAAGGATTTTGATGGATTCCTTTCGCACATTGAGATCCTTCATCCATTTTGAGTCTATTTTCGTGTGTGGTGTAAGGAAATGGTCCAATTTCATTTTTCTGCATGTGGCTGTCCAATTTTCCCAACACTATTGAAGAGGCTGTCTTTTTTCCATTGGACATTTTTTCCTGCTTTGTCGAAGATGAGTTGACCATAGAGTTGAGGGTCTATTTCTGGGCTCTCTATTCTGTTCCATTGATCTATGGGTCTGTTTTTGTGCCAGTACCATGCTGTCTTGATGATGACAGCTTTGTAATAGAGCTTGAAGTCCGGAATTGTGATACCACCAACGTTGGCTTTCTTTTTCAATATCCCTTTGGCTATTCGAGGTCTTTTCTGGTTCTATATAAATTTTAGAATTATTTGTTCCATTTCTTTGAAAAAGATGGATGGTACTTTGATAGGAATTGCATTAAATGTGTAGATTGCTTTAGGTAGCGTAGACATTTTCACAATATTTATTCTTCCAATCCAGGAGCATGGAACATTTTTCCATTTCTTTGTGTCTTCCTCAATTTCTTTCATGAGTACTTTATAGTTTTCTGAGTATAGATTCTGTGCCTCTTTGGTTAGGTTTATTCCTAGGTATCTTATGGTTTGGTGTGCAATTGTAAATGAGATTGACTCCTTCATTTCTCTTTCTTCTGTCTTGTTGTTGGTGTAGAGAAATGCAACTGATTTCTGTGCATTGATTTTATATCCTGACACTTTACTGAATTCCTGTACAAGTTCTAGCAGTTTTGGAGTGGAGTTTTGGAGTTTTCCACATACAGTATCATATCATCTGCGAAGAGTGATAATTGGACTTCTTCTTTGCCGATTTGGATGCCTTTAATTTCCTTTTGTTGTCTGATTGCTGAGGCTAGGACTTCTAGTACTATGTTGAATAGCAGTGGTGATAATGGACATCCCTGCCGTGTTCCTGACCTTAGCGGAAAAGCTTTCAATTTTTCTCCATTGAGAATGATATTTGCGGTGGGTTTTTCATAGATGGTTTTGATGATATTGAGGTATGTGCCCTCTATCCCTACACTTTGAAGAGTTTTGATCAGAAAGGGATGCTGTACTTTGTCAAATGCTTATTCAGCATCCATTGAGAGTATCATATGGTTCTTGTTCTTTCTTTTATTGATGTGTTGTATCACATTGACTGATTTGCAGATGTTGAACCAACCTTGCAGCCCTGGAATAAATCCCACTTGGTCGTGGTGAATAATCCTTTTAATGTACTGTTGAATCGTATTGGCTAGTATTTTGGTGAGAATTTTTGCATCTGTGTTCATCAAGGATATTGGTCTATAGCTCTCTTTTTTGATGGGATCCTTGTCTGGTTTTGGGATCAAGGTGATGCTGGCCTCATAAAATGAGTTTGGAAGTTTTCCTTCCATTTCTATTTTCTGGAACAGTTTCAGAATAGGAATTAGTTCTTCTTTAAATGTTTGGTAGAATTCCCCCGGGAAGCTGTCTGGCCCTGGGCTTTTCTTTGTTTGGAGATTTTTAATGACTGTTTCAATCTCCTTACTGGTTATGGGTCTGTTCAGGCTTTCTATTTCTTCCTGGTTCAGTTGTGGTAGTTTATATGTTTCTAGGAATGCATCCATTTCTTCCAGATTGTCAAATTTATTGCCGTAGAGTTGCTCATAGTATGTTCTTATAATAGTTTGTATTTCTTTGGTGTTAGTTGTGATCTCTCCTCTTTCATTCATGATTTTATTTATTTGGGTCCTTTCTCTTTTCTTTTTGGTAAGTCTGGCCAGGGGTTTATCAATTTTATTAATTCTTTCAAAGAACCAGCTCCTAGTTTCATTGATTTGCTCTATTGTTTTTTGGTTTCTATTTCATTGATTTCTGCTCTGATCTTTATGATTTCTCTTCTCCTGCATGGCTTAGGGTTTCTTTCTTGTTCTTTCTCCAGCTCCTTTAGGTGTAGGGTTAGGTTGTGTACCTGAGACCTTTCTTGTTTCTTGAGAAAGGCTTGTACCGCTAAATATTTTCCTCTCAGGACTGCCTTTGTTGTGTCCCACAGATTTTGAACCATTGTATTTTCACTATCATTTGTTTCCATGATTTTTTTCAATTCTTCTTTAATTTCCCGGTTGACCCATTCATTCTTTAGAAGGATGCGGTTTAGTCTCCATGTATTTGGGTTCTTTCCAAACTTCATCTTGTGGTTGAGTTCTAGCTTCAGAGCATTGTGGTCTGAAAATATGCAGGGAATGATCCCAATCTTTTGATACTGGTTGAGTCCTGATTTAGGACCGAGGATGTGATCTATTCTGGAGAATGTTCCATGTGCACTAGAGAAGAATGTGTATTCTGTTGCTTTGGGATGAAATGTTCTGAATATATCTGTGATGTCCATCTGGTCCAGTGTGTCGTTTAAGGCCTTTATTTCCTTGCTGATCTTTTGCTTGGATGATCTGTTCATTTCAGTGAGGGGAGTGTTAAAGTCCCCTACTATTATTGTATTATTGTTGATGTGTTTCTTTGATTTTGTTATTAATTGGTTTATATAGTTGGCTGCTCCCACGTTGGGCATAGATATTTAAAATTGTTAGATCTTCTTGTTGGACAGACCCTTTGAGTATGATATAGTGTCCTTCCTCATCTCTTATTACAGTCTTTGGCTTAAAATCTAATTGATCTGATATAAGGATTGCCACTCCTGCTTTCTTCTGATGTCCATTAGCATGGTAAATTCTTTTCCACCCCCTCACTTTAAATCTGGAGGTGTCTTCGGGCTTAAAATTAGTTTCTTGTAGGCAACATATAGATGGGTTTTGGTTTTTTATCCATTCTGATACCCTGTGTCTTTTGATTGGGGCATTTATTTAGCCCATTAACATTCAGGGTAACTATTGAGAGATATGAATTTAGTGCCATTGTATTGCCTATAAGGTGACTGTTACTATATATTGTCTCTGTTCCTTACTGATCTACCACTTGTAGGCTCTCTCTTTGCTTAGAGGACCCCTTTCAATATTTCCTGTAGAGCTGGTTTGGTGTTTGCAAATTCTTTCAGTTTTTGTTTGTCCTGGAAGCTTTTAATCTCTCCTTCTATTTCCAGTGATAGCCTAGCTGGATATAGTATTCTTGGATGCATGTTTTTCTCGTTTAGTGCTCTGAAAATGTCATGCCAGCTCTTTCTGGCCTGCCAGGTCTCTGTGGATAAGTCTGCTGCCAATCTAATATTTTTACCATTGTATGTTACAGACTTCTTTTCCCCGGGCTGCTTTCAGGATTTTCTCTTTGTCATTAAGACTTGTAAATTTCACTATTAGATGACATGGTGTGGGCCTATTCTTATTGATTTTGAGGGGCGTTCTCTGAACCTCCTGAATTTTGATGCTCATTCCCTTTGCCATATTGGGGAGATTCTCCCCAATAATTCTCTCCAGTATACCTTCTGCTCCCCTCTCTCTTTCTTCTTCTTCTGGAATCCCAATTATTCAAATGTTGTTTCATCTTATGGTGTCACTTATCTCTCAAATTCTCCCCTCGTGGTCCAGTAGCTGTTTGTCCCTCTTTTGCTCAGCTTCTTTATTCTCTGTCATTTGGTCTTCTATATCACTAATTCTTTCTTCTGCGTCATTTATCCTAGCAGTGAAAGCCTCCATTTTTTATTGCACCTCATTAATAGCTTTTTTTATTTCAACTTTAGTTCTTTTACTTCTCCAGAAAGGGCTTTTATATCTCCCGAGAGGGTTTCTCTAATATCTTCCATGCCTTTTTCGAGCCCGGCTAGAACCTTGAGAATTGTCATTCTGAACTCTAGATCTGACATATTACCAATGTCTGTATTGATTAGGCCCCTAGCCTTCGGTACTGCCTCTTGTTCTTTTTTTTGTGGTGAATTTTTCTGCCTTGTCATTTTGTCCAGATAAGAGTATATGAAGGAGCAGTAAAATACGAAAAGGGTGGCAACAACCCCAGGAAAATATGCTTTAACCAAATCAGAAGAGATCCCAAATCGTGAGGGGGGAGAAAGGGGATAAAAAGAGGTTCAAAAAGAAAGAAAGAAAAAAATTAAAAAAAAAATAAAAGAAAAGAATTTAAAAAAAGAAAACGAATAAAGAAAAATATAAAAAAGAAAAAATATATATATTAGATAAACTATTTAAAAAACGTTAAAAAAGAAAAGGGTAAAAGTTTAAAAAAATTTTAGCAGAAGAAGAGAAAAACAAATGAAAAAGAAAAAAATTAAATTAACTGCAAGTCTAAAAAAATCACAGGGAGAAAGCCATGAGTTCCGTGCTTTGCTTTCTCCTCCTCTGGAATTCTGCTGCTCTCCTTGGTATTGAAACCACACTCCTTGGTAGGTGAACTTGGTCTTGGCTGGATTTCTTGTTGATCTTCTGGGGGAGGGGCCTGGTGTAGTGATTCTCAAGTCTCTTTGCCCCAGGCGGAATTGTACTGCCCTTACCAGGGGCCGGGCTGAGTAATCCACTCGGGTTTGCTTTCAGAAGCTTTTGTTCCCTGAGCGCTTTCTGTAGAGTTCCAGAGGACGGGAATACAAATGGCGGCCTCCTGGTCTCCGGCCCGGAGGAGCCGAGAGCCCAGGCCCCACTACTCAGTGCGCCCTCAGAGAACAGCGCCCAGTTGCTCCCGTCTGCCTTACCTCCGGCCACGCTCCAAGCTCATGGAGCCTGTGACCAGTTCAAGGTAACCCCGAGCTGTGAGCTTACTGTCGGCTCTGTCTCTGTAGCCGGTTTTCCCGTTCCAATACCCATCAGCTCTGCGACACTCAGACACCCCCAATCCTTCTGTGACCCTGCGGGACCTGAGGCCACGCTGACCCTGCGTGGGCTTCACCCCGGTTTAGCCTCTGGAGCGATGACCCTCAGTGGAACAGACTTTTAAAAGTCCTGATTTAGTGCTCCGTTGCTCCACCGCTTGCTGGGAGCCAGCCCCTCCCCCCGGGGTCTATCTTCCCTTCGCTTTGGATTCACTTCTCCACCGGTCCTACCTTTCAAAAAGTGGTTGTTTTTCTGTTTCCCGAATTGCTGTTCTTCTTCTCTTCGATCTGCCAATGGATTTGCAGGTGTTTGCAATCGTTAGATAAGCTATCTAGCTGATCTCCTGCTAGCTGATGTAGTCTCAGCCTGCTACTTCTCCACCATCTTGACTCCTCCCCTGCCCTTCCTTTTTTATGTAGGAGTCAAAGTAATGAGGGAAGTTCAGAAGGATGTGCAGTGCTACTCTATCAGTTGGTCCTGAAAGCCACGTTTTGTGTGTCTTATTCTGCCAGCTTCCTGTAGTGCAAGTCTGCTAACAATGAGTTCTCTTGGTTTTTATCAGAGAAAGTTTTTTTTATTTCTTCTTCATTTTAGAAAGATATTGTTACCAGCTATAGAATTCTGATTTAACTCTTTTTTCTCCCTTGTCCTTTAAAGCTGTCTCTCCACTGTCTTATGGCCTGAAAATTAATCTCTTGTTCTTTCCTTTACACCACGTTTGTTTTTTCCCCTTCTGGTTGCCTCTGAGATTTCTCTTTTTATCTTTTGTTTAAAACAGTTTGAATAGAATATGTCTATATGTATATGTGGGATTTTGTTTGTTTCATTTTGCTTGCTTGGTATCTATCCTGCTTGGTGTTCTCTGAGTTCCCTACCACTATGGTTGGTGGTATTCATTAGTTCTGAAAAATAAGTCTCAGCCATGATTTAAAATGTATTTATTTGATCTTATTCTCTCTGAGATTCCAGCCACATGTTTGAGACTGTTTGGTAATGGCCCACAGCTTTTGGATGATCTATCCTGTTTTTGTAGGAGTTGAGATTTATTTATTTGAGATAGAGACAGCGCGCACATGCATGAGAGTAAGAGGGGAAGAGGGAGAGAATCCTTAAGCAGACTCCAGCTGAGTGTGAGGCGTAACGTGGGGCTCGATCGCAGGATCCTGAGATCATGACCTGCACCAAAATCAAGAGCTGGGCGCTTAATCGGCTAAGCCACCCAGGGGCCCAGTGCTCCTTTCTATACTCTTTTCTCTTCGTATCTCATTTTGGGTAATTTATATTAACCTGGTTCACTTCAGGTTCACCGATGCTTTGCTCGGATGTGTTGTTTCTTCTGATGCACTTACAAGCCTTCTTCGTCTCTGTTATGGTATGTGTGATTGACCTAGTTTGAGATTTATTGTTGCTATGGTTACACTTAGGGCACCCCAAGTTTCAAATTCTTATAACATTAGTTTGTTTTTAGAGTGGAGCTGATTTCCCAGAAAGTATTTTTTAGTGTCTTGTTCACCTTTAGGTCTTTCTACCACATTCTGTTCAATAGAAGAGTCACTAAATCTAGTCTAACCTTCAAGAAAGGGGGAATTAGGTTACATCTTTTAGACAGAAGGGATGTTAATTGATCAGTTAATTAGTTAATTAATTGTGGGGTCCACAGAGAGCACTTATTTATTTACTTATTTATTCTATTTATAAAAATCAAAATGTAATTCATGTATAACACTGGATAAATTTTAAGTGTATGATGATTTATATATTTATATATAATTATGTATTTGTATATTATAATATGATTTTCTTTTGGGGGAGGAGTCTGGTGGAAACTCCAGAAGAGAAGAGACAGAAGAGACAGAAGAGAAGGGTTGAGGTGGGGTCTTACTCCCATTCCCCAGGCCTGATCTGCAAAGGAACTTCTCTCAGGGCTCTCACTAAATTTCTTTAGTAAGAATTCTGCTATGTCCATGGAAGAAAGCCAATGAGTGGGTGGGTACACATTCTCCTTGTATTTGTGGCCCCAGCTGTCTCTATATCTCTAAAAAGACCACACACATTATTAATAGTAATTTGTGAAATAAATTGTTTCTCTTTTTTTAAAGATTTATTTATTTTAGAGAAGAGAGAGTGCATACACATGTGTGTGACTGGAGGGGGCGGCAGAGGGAGAGAATCTCAAGAA
The DNA here is from genome assembly GCF_022355385.1 of Mustela nigripes. Lineage (NCBI taxonomy): Eukaryota > Metazoa > Chordata > Mammalia > Carnivora > Mustelidae > Mustela > Mustela nigripes. The sequence continues at coordinate 53,457,589 of NC_081560.1, read as the reverse complement.
GACTCCTTGCTGAGCATGGAGCCCAATGTGGGGCTCTATCTTATGACCCATGAGATCTTGATCTGAGCCAAAATTACATGTTGGATGGTCAATTGACTGAGCCATCAAGGCCTCTCAGCTAAGTGTTTTCTTACCAATGTCTAGAGGTATCACCTCTAAGTAATCAAGGGCTCAAGACCCATCTCTTCAAAGTCTTCAGAGTCCTTCAGATTGCTTTGCCATCTGTAATCTCAGATCTCTGATGAATGCAAGTGAAGTTGTGATTTTGCAGATTTCTCAACATATTTTGTTATTGTAATAATGGGGGGAGCAAAGCTCTTCTCAAATTTCTATATCAATAGCAGAATCTGAAAACATACTTCCATCACACATTCATAGACTGCCATATGCTTGAAGTATTTCAAGCTATTGTAGCTTTTATTTTTATTAGGGCTCAAATTTAAGGTGGTGGAAGCCTCTTTAAGGTGGCTTCTAAATGTTTTTTTCACAGTCTCCTAAGTATTTGATAGCTTTTCTGATTTTTGCATGTTCCAAGACCACCCTGTACTTTTTCTGCCTCTCAGCTGGAATCAGCCATTTCTCAAAGTTTCTCTGTTTGTACGAGAGGAAAATGGTGTTTAGAAACCAACATCTAAGCACTAGGGGTGCTCATTGCAAAGGGTTACTTCTTGTTTCAGACTCTTAAGCGAGCAAATATTTATTAAAGACAAAGGAGATCATTACTATAATTGAAACTTTAATTTCAAAATCAGATGTAAAGGATTTTTACTTAATCTCATCTATCTTATATCTGTTTCTCTTTTTCACTGGTTTCCAAGGACACCAGCACAATCATTCATTTGCTTAAAGTGCATGTTGCCTAGATCTTTCTCCTCAAGAATAGGGAACCCATTGCCCCCTCTGCTGGAAATATTTCCTGTTGAGGCATCATGCTGAGACTTTCCCCAGGAATTGTCCTCAGCCAGAGGATGATGACTTGGCCAAGATTATATCTCTTCTACCAGTGCAATATGGAGCTACAATGGTTTAGTACTCTTGCCTCAATTTGGAACATATTTAAAGGGCCATCACAGTTTAAGAGTCCCCCAAGGTGGTGGGCCCTGGGTGGCTCTGTTGGTTAAGTGTCTGCCTTCAGCTTAAGTCATGATCTCGGGGTCCTGGGATCGAGCCCTGTGTTGGGCTCCCTGCTCAGTGGGGAGTCTGCATCTCCCTCTGCCACTCCCTGCCTCCATTCATGTGCTCTCTCTCACACACACAAATAAATAAAATCTTAAAAAAAAAAAAAAGTCTCCCTATAGGGGGTAACTGGGTGCCTCAGTTGTTTAAGTGTCCAACTCAGTTTTGGCTTAGGTCATGATCTTAGACTCATGGGAATGAGCTGCACATTGTGTTCTGCATTCATCAGGGAGTTTGCTTCACTCCCTCTCTCTAAGCCCCCACTCCCTGCTCTCTCTCTCTTTCAAATAAATAAATAAATCTTTAAAAAAGAAAAAAAGAGCTCCCTATGGGATCAACTGAAGCTTCTCTTGCAACTGTCTGACAGTTCAACTCCTCCTTCTGCCCAGTCCTTCACAGGTATTTTTTTTTTTTCCTGAGCACACTTCCTGATAAATGATCTGCATGCAAATTCTAGAGTCTTAGAATCTTTTTACCTAAGAATCAAATCTGTGATAGCTTTGTACTCACAATGCATAGTCATTTTTACAATAATATTACCCACAATATTATTAGCAACACTACTTACAGAAAAAAACTTAAAATTATTTGTTTATATCATTTTTATTTTGTGTACTTCTTTTGTTCTTAGATTTTATCTTTTCAGGAATTCACTAATTACCTTTTTGAAATCACTTGAAATAGTTCTTTTCTGTGTGTTTATACCAATAACTCAATATACAGGTGAGTTCTTTTGGTTCATTATGTTTTTTACTTTTAGAGGTTTAAATTTAAACTTATATTTTAATTATGTAAAATAATTACATGGTTCCTATCAACTATAGAAAATGATGTATATTTTCAGGAATCAAACTTCTTCCTTTTTTCCCCATGCTTTCTCATGTGGAAATATTTTAAAAGCTTTTGGCTTATTCTTCCATTGTGATAATTATATTTTCACATAAATGGATACTGTGGGGAGGGTATGGGTACACCATCTCCACTTCATAGATGAATGGTAGCAAAATATACACATTTTTCTTTCCCTGTCATTTTTCACTTGAAAATGAATCTTGGAGGGGCACCTGGGTAGTATAGTTGGTGAAGCCTCTCACTCTTGATTTTAGCTCATGTTATGATCTCAGGATTGTGAGACCAAGCCCCGTGTTGGGCTCCATGCAGAGCGGAGAGTCTGCTTGAGATTCTCTCTCTCCCTATCCCTTTGTCCTTCCCACTCATGTTCTTTCTCTCTCAAATAAATCTTAAAAAAAAAAAAAAAAAAAGAACGAAAATATGTCTTGGGGACCATTCCACGGAAGCTTATAGAAGTATCCTCCTCCTTTTTGTCGCTGCCTATTCCTCCATTATTTGGGTGTTCTGTACTTTATTTAACCACTCAACTATTCCTGGGTGTTTAGGGAGTTTCTAGTCTTTTCTACTTAAAAATGTAGTGCTGTGATGACCCAGCCTTCTGTACAGATTCCCAGAGGAAAGACTGCTGAGTCAAAGAACAAATGCATAGGTAATTTTTCTAGAAATTGACTAATTCACTGGGATTGTATCATTTTGAATTCCCAGCAGTGATATGAGTGCCTGTTTCCCCACTCATACCAAGAGTATGTCAATCTTAAAGCTAGTAATTTAAAAAAATAGTATTGTGCTATGGTTTGAATTTGTATTTTTCTTTTGCAAGGGAAGTTGAGTATCTTTTCATATGCTTAAGGATCATTTGTGTGAATGAATGTGACTCAGCATACCATGTTCATATACTAGCAAGCAAGCTGGAAAGACAAAAGAAATGGAGGGTTGGCAGATTCTTTTTAAGAACATGACATATGAGTTGTACCTCATAACTTTCACTTCCCGTTAGTTACAAACGAAACTAGGGAATGAAATTTCCAGTTGGGTGACCATCAGTTCCATTAATTCCTGGAATGGGGAAAGTGTTCTATTGCCTGAAGGACAGGGCTGGGGACAGTTAGCAGTTTCTACCACACCATCTCATTTTAAGAAAAAAACAGCCATCACCATTGCTATACAAGATTTGGTCATATGTTTTCTTCTTCTTTATTTTGTTTTAATTTTTTTTCTTTTTAGAGAGGGAGAAGGTGTGGGGTAGAAGGTCAGAGGAAGAGAGAGAACCTTAAGCAGGCTCCATGCCCAATGTGGAGCCCCATGTGGGAATGCCATGGGGCTCAATCTCATAACACTGAGATCATGACCTGAGCTGAAATCAAGAGTCAGACACAACCAACTGAGCCACTCAGGTGCCCCAACATGTTTCTTCTTTACCCTCATCTCCTATTATTTTCCTTCTTACTGGTCTTGCTGTTTCTCCAAAAACCACGTATCATCTCCATGGGTCTATTTGCTTTTCCATCTACCTGCAATAGTCTTCTCCCAGAATCCATGGCTCACTTCTTCACTTAAATTTCTGCTCAAAAGTGAGGCTTTCTTGAGCATTGATACTGATTAGTATTGTCCTTCCCAACTCTTCACTCTCCTTTGCTTTTCTTCTTAGAACCTGTCATTATCTGACGTAATAAGCATATTTCACCTTTGCTTGTTCAGTTTCTCATGTCTTGTACTCCTCAACCAATGAAAAACTCTTTGTAATGCTCCAGTGCATCAGGTACTGGCCTAAGTGTTCATGATTTCTCTATACTTAAACTGAGTTAGTTCTCAGGACAACCCTCTCATTGACTATTGCCATGCTATTGCTACATAACAGATCTACCACAATTATAAGGCATAAAACAATGATAATTTATTATTGTTCCTGTATCTGTAGGTTGACTGAGGGTAGATTGATATGGAGCAGGTTTAGCGGGACTTGCCTCTGAGCTCAAGTTGGGTCCAGGTTGGTTCCTTTCAGCAGAGAACTAGCTGGGGATGTACTGCCCATGACAATGGCAGGGGCATAAAAGGCCAGGCCTCACCATACAGACACATTTCAAGCCTTTGTGTCATGTCGGCTAACATCCCATTGACCAAAGAAAGTCATATGGCCCAATACAACTTGAAAGGAACAGGAAAGGATACTCACTCATGAAGGCAGGGGAAGGTAATATTTACTGAAAAAATAATCAAATCTGCCATTTTATTATTCCTGTTTTAGATGTTGAAAGTGAGACCCCTAGAAGGTAAGTAGCTGTCAAGGTCACATACTCAGGACTGGCATGCCCAGTTGGTATCATTCTCCTCTTGCCAATATTACTCTAGTTTATACCAGTGATATGAGCAAGAACTTAGTCTGTTGTATTTTTCAGCACCTAGAACAGTGTTTAGCACTTAGAAGGCTTTCAGTAAATATTTGTGGTGCACAGTACATAGCCCTTGATTGGTTGGTACTTGATAAATGCTGGCTATTTTTTTTTTTAAGATTTTTATTTATTTATTTATTTGACAGAGAGAGATCACAAGTAGGCAGAGAGGCAGGCAGAGAGAGAGAGAGGAGGAAGCAGACTCCCTGCTGAGCAGAGAGCCCGATGTAGGACTCGATCCCAGGACCCTGAGATCATGACCTGAGCCGAAGGCAGCTGCTTAACCCACTGAGCCACCCAGGTGCCCAATGCTGGCTATTGTTAAGAAAAATTATTAAAAACTTGAGAAAAAGGTCAAGGAAAAGCAGCCTGTCTTTTCCATGTCACGTTGGAACATCATTTAACCAAGAGATTACTTAATTATCTAGGGAAATGTACCTCTTTTGATTAATTTTTTCTTAAGATTTATTCGTTTATTGAGGGGTGGGGACAGAGGGAGAGAGAGAGAGAGAATCTTAAGCAGACTCTGTGGAATCCAGTGGGGCTTGCTCTCAGGACCCTGTTATCATATACTCATTATTTACTACTGATCTGAACTCTATGAAGTTATATTTTTATTTATAGATTTTTGTTCATTAAAGATTTAAGTTATTTCTAAAATCAAATTATTTTTAAGAAGACCTCCAAACAAAAGTTAATGTTACAGTGTTCTGAAGGACATTAAGGAATATTGTATGTATCCTAGTAATCTATTCTAACAGTCTTCCTCCATGGACAAGAAATCTTTTTCTCTTATTCCCTGTGGAACAACTTCACCATTTTCTTTCCTTAATAATGAGTTGAATATATGTTTGCAATGTCTTCATTCTATATTTTGAGTTATGTATTTAACTTTTTGAAAATTTTACTTTAATCTTAACATTATCTAGTTTTGTTTTTTTCCCCTGAATCTGAAAGTGGGTGCTCACTATTTTTTTATTATTTATTTATTTATTTGACAGAGAGAGACAGGGAGAGAGGGAACACAACCAGGGGGAGTGTGACGTGAGTCGAAGGCAGAGGCTTAACATCCAAGCCACCCAGGCACCCCAGGTTTTCACTTTTAAGTCAACTCTTATTTACAGAATTTCTATTTCTCTAGGGTAAGGGATGCAAAGCTGGAATGGGGTGGAGGTGCGAGGAGAGATGAAGAAGCCATAGGTGTTTTCCGGGATTCCCAGACTTGCACCCTAGCCACTGGAGGATTGCTGTGGCCCATACCCAGAGCCCTTGACGGTCTGAAGTTGTTATAAAGGCTTTCCAGGAGCCTGTATTAATTCAAGAATCTGATCATGTCACTAGAAAAGCTTACAGATTGTCATCAGACTCATTGAGGGCAACACTCCTTCAGAGCTACTATGACAGAATTGGGGTTTGAAGTCTTTATTTTGATGTGAACAAGTAAAGGGGACCCATTAAAAAAGTTTAGTTCGAGGAACCGTCCTCAAAATTCTGGCTTCTTCAGTCATCAGAATTTCCTTAATAGTCTCAATAGATGTCATTTATTGATGAATACTGAAATCCCATTGCAATATCGTGGAGACTCTTCTTTAATCTGGAACTTTTCTCCCCAGACCTTTTACTCTGGGATTGCGTAATAACTCCAAGTACTGCTTTGCAGTGTACAAAGAGCGCTATGCATTTTCTTATTGGGCGTATTAACATTCTAGTAAGTGGCCAGTGAGGATCAGATTCATGACTTCTAATACCTAGCTCTTGTATTTCCACAACTAGGAAAGTTGATTGCCGGGTTAGCTCTTTCCTGGTAATATTGGGACAACCTCCAGCAAGGGGAATAAAAGCCTGCAGCGCGGGGCCTGAATTCCTGTTCCACTTTCCCCTCTTTAAGCAGCTACTGTGTGACTCAGTTTCCTTGCCCACAGAACAAACTGACCAGTCGGAGCCCTGACTTTTTAAGGATTATATGAAATAATCAAGGTGAAGGATTTAGTATGGAGCTCGGCACGAGACGGCATTGCTTAAACCATGATCAATCAGTGCTGGGCTTTTACTTTCGCTGGCTAGGAGCTACACCAAACATCCGCAGGCCCAGCAGCGAGAGGGCAGAAGCGGCGGCCCACCCAGCGGCTCGGAACCGTGGCTCTCGCTCCCGCCCAGTTCAGAGCCCAGAGCCCGAAGGCCCCACCCCCGGCGCGGACTCCGCCCCCAGCGGCTGGGGCGGGGACGCCGTCTCCCGGGAAACGGGACGCGCAGCTCAACTCCAGCCCGCGCCTCCGCGGGTAGAACTCGCCCTGCGAGCAACACCCTCCAGCCAAGTAGCCCCAGGTGGGGGCGAGGGACACGCTGCTTGCAATCTCCCGAGGAGGTGGGCGCCTCTCGCGACGCGTGTGGGAGGAGAGAGGAGTCCTCGCCCACCCCAGGCTGGGCAGGGGCGAGCGCCGGGAGCCGACCGGTCCCGCATCCTCTCGGACGCGCGGGATGGCAGCCCGGGAGGCGCGCGGCTTCCCAGAAGGCCCGGCCCTTCGCCTAACCCCGGGCGCTGACCTGGAGGTGGCGGGCCTGATAGACCTGGAAGAGGAAGAGGAGGATGAGGAGGCGGCGGCCGCCAGAAGAGCGCTGAGTTTCGCCCGAGACTCGCGGGTGCGCTTTCTCGGCGGCTGCCTGGAGCTGATGCTGGCGCTCCCGGCGGAGAAGTGGAGCCAGTATTTGGAGAGCGAGGACCACCGGCAGGTGCTGGGGGAGTTTCTGGAGAGCCCTAGTCCCACCGGCCTTGTGTTCAGCGTCGCCGCCGCGGGGCAGCTCGCGGTCTCCCGGGAGGTAAGGGACGACGGGCAGAGGGACCCGGTCTCGCCGTCGGCTCTGCATAGCGGGGACGGGCCAGTCGCGCCTCCTTGGGTTCCCGTGGAGCACGCATTCGGGCGCTTTAAAAAACTTTCTTTCGAGCTCTTGCTATGGATTCTGCAAAATCCCCCCCTCCTCCGCCCCCACGTGCACCCACTCTGCAGTTAAGCATTAAGCAGCTGTAGTTTAGTTTTCTGGAAGGTCGGCTTGTTCGACCCACCGGGAAAAGCTGTCTGGGCCTTAGGCGAAAGGTGGGTTCTTGAAAGGTGGGTTCTTGGTTTTCCGCAGCTACCGTTTCAGTCGCTCTTGGGTCTGGGGACCTGTCTTTAAAAAATGTTTCGCAGAGCCTGAATGATTTGTCCTGTGCTCAGTCTGACTGCTTGTCAAGTTTCATCTCAAGTAAAATACTTCGTCCTTAAAAAAGTAGTGCCCGCGCAATCAGCGCTCACATGGTATTTACCAACCGTGGAGGGGGACAATCCCTTCTTTCTTTCCAACTTTTCCCCCTTTTATTTCCTCTTTTTCTTTCCTTTTTAAAATTAAAAAATTACTGCTCCACTTGAAGAGCTTGAAGATTAAGGTATCACAGGTGCATTTTTTTTTTAAGTGGGAAAACTTTGGAACAAGATTTACAGTCTTCAGTGTTGTACAGTGCCTCAGTGGAATGCTGTAGAAGTGTTTTTTGTTGCTGTTGTTGTTGTTCTATTTTTGGTTTCAGTAAAGGTGGTCACTTTAATAGTTGGGAAATGGAATCCCAGTGGAGAAAGAGACTAACAGGAGTTTGCCTTAGGATTTTGAGTGTTGACATTTTTTGTTCTACTTTCACAGTTATAAATAATTAAAAATGTGTCAAACAAGGAGGTAGGACACTTAACTCCAGTATTCCCCAAGTTAAATGACAATATCTGAAGAAATAACTCAATAGTTGGGGAAATGATAGAATATCTTCATTAAACATTTTATCTTGAGAATAGAAGTAAATATTAACTTCCTGTGCCTGGTCTTCATTTCAGTTTGGCTTATTTCCAAACAACAACAAAAAGATTATAAAAAGGAATAAACCTTTGCTGAGATAGAAAACTTCTAAATTTTCATTATATTGTTTTTAATTAGGAGATGTTATGGGATGTAATGATCTTGGCTAAATGGCTTGCCCTTTAAAGGTGATATTTCCACACCAATAATGCCATAAAATTAGCATTATAAAAGAACAAAAGTGTATACATTTTGTAGAAAGGAGGAAGAGCAGCGGAACTACTTTATGTATAAAGATAGGCTAGATGCCAGGTTTTTTCTTTTTCTAGCAATCCAGCTTCAAGTAAGATACAGCAAATCCTGTTTGTTAATGTGGAAACTGTACTGTGAACTTAAACTAATCATCTTGCTCTTGTTTCAGATTCCAAGAGATGCAAAACATAAACTTGTCTATATTGCCAAGAAGATTACCAAAAATATTGGAGTACATGGTTTTTCTCAAACAGTTCTATTTGGAGAGTTAACTGCCTTACCATTTGGACATGTAACTGCTTTTCTAGATGAGGTACTGGGCTATCTTTAATATCTAAATCTTTAATTCATCTCTATGACACTTGGAATTATTCAGAAAAACTCTGGCTATTAAAAAAAATGTAGAAGCCAGTCATCTTTTTAGCGAGATAGTTGGAATATGATAACAGACTCTTTCTGAAATGAGATGATACTGGTGCTAATATTCAACGGACAGTAATTTGTAGGATTATCCTTTTTGTTTCTAAATAATGGAAGTAAAAAGCAGCTTAAATTGAATAGCCTTTTGTAATTAGCTCGTTTTAAATTCCACATTGAATGAAGACAAACTGACTCTTTGTAAATGAGTATTACAAGTTTTTCAGATTTCCCTTAGTTTCTGTGTCTCTCAGGTTAGATAAAGGGGAAAAGGCAATGGAAACAAAGTTTTTAAAATGATTGCTTTAAAATTCCTCTTTCTCTCCCCTTAGAGAAGAGCTCTCTAAACCCAGGTTACTTAAACTTTTAAGGTAGGATGTTTTAATGTAGGGTTTTTTAAAGGTTTTTTTTTTTTTTAAGATTTTTCAAGGTTTTTAAAGTGGGGTTTAATGTGGGATCTGGGGGATTTTATTAAAGGCAGTCTGCTCTAGGAGGTCTGGGTGGGGAGTGCCGATCTTCTTCCTGTCTAACCTTATACTTTTGGTGGTTGTTCAAAGACCAGCTTTGAGGAAAGATGTACCAAATGACCAGGTTTTCTAGAACTAGAGTAGTGGTTCTTAAACTTTGCTGAACATTAGAATCACCTGGGGAACTTTCTAATCTACCCTTGCCCTGTCACTCCTAATACCAATAAATGAGAATGGAGTCGGAGCCTGGTGGGAATTGAAGATCCCCAGGTGATTCTAATGTGCCCAAACTTCGGGAAACACTAGATCATATATCAGAGCTCCATGATCAGTTCAGACCTGCCATGGCGATGCTTAAGGTAGGAATAATTACTGGCATATGTATCAGGGTTTGCCAGTCTCCCTGTAGCATGCCTCTTCTGCTTCCCGAGCATTGCTCTCTTGGGACCATCCAAGGTCTCACTCCCAACTTCGGTATCCTGCCTCGGTTTCCTGCCTCAGTTTCCCTCTCCTCCTATTGAATTGACTTGCTTTTCGATGATTTCAGGGAGATGCTAAGAGAGTTTTGAATCCCCCAAGCTTCTGGGGCACTTTTTGGTCTGTAGCAGGAGCTCAAGAAATTTTTATTGAACAGAACCTGATGAAAGAATTTCACATGACATGTGAATGGATTTTGGTCATTTGAACCCAAATTGCCATCCACTGGGGCTTGGAAGGGCAAGGTTGCACTCTTCTTTGGAGTTTTTCACTACCATCAGTGTCTCGCAACAGAAGATACACAGCTCTCTCAGGTTCCTCTTTCTTACCTTTTTCTGGATTTGTATCAGTACCAGGGTCTGCATTCTGCTCTGGAAAACGTTAAATGGAAGAGCATATGCCATCAACAAGTATGTTTATTGTAGGTATAAAGCATTCAGAACCTCAGAGTTTAAGTGGTTTAGAAGACTGATGTAATTATGCTTGAGAATCTGAGTATTAGGGGAAAAAAATGTGAGAATGCATTTATGAAGTCACCTGGGTTTGTTTATGAATAAGATTTAAATTCGGTATGAACAAAGCAGTAAGGCATGACAGTATGTTAGGTTAAAAGCATTTACAAGGAGGGCCCCTGGTGGCTCAGTAGGCTGAGCATCTGACTCTTGATTTCAACGAATTTCAGCTTGGGTTGTGATCTCAGGGTCGAGGGATGGAGCCCTGTGTCAGGCTCTGTGCTCAGCGGGGAGTCTGCTTGAGATGCTCTCTCTACCTCTGGCCCTCCCTGGGCACGCTCACTCTCTTTAAAATAGTTTTTAAAAGGATTTTTGTGAGGATTGTCTTTGCTTAGTATCCAGTATAGCTCACAAAACTGGCTGATTGACAGTGGTTTATGCTGGGCAAGGTACTCCCAAACTTCTTTCTAGCTGAGAGTTCTCTCCCAAATTTCAAACTTGGAGATCCACTTGTTTTCCTGAAATTCATGCTTGTTGGATAATAAACATCCCAAACCTACTATTCAACATTGAACTCCTCTTCCCCAACCTGCATTACTTATGGTTACCTCCAGAACAGTGGATGTGAACTCCATTCTTGCAGTTGCTCAAGCCAGAAGACCTCAGAGTCAACCCTGACTCCTTTCTTTGTATCCATTCAGCCACAAAATCATGTAAGTTCTACCTTCAAAATACCTTCAGAATCCACCTTCGTACTCTCCTCCACCTCTGTGATTCTGGGCTGGTTCACCTTGGTCTCTCAATAGTCTCATAATGGAGGTCTCTGCTTTTGCATGTTTCCCATCTAGAACCTATTCCCAACAGAGCTGCCGGAGGGATTCTGTTGAAGCATGAGTCAGAACATGTCACTTTTCTGCTCAGACCCTGCCCTGGGTCCCCTTTGACTCCCTGTCATGTTCTCTGTGGATCAGAGCTCTCAGTATTAGCTAGATAGTTGTTACCACTCTAGAATCTCAGGACCTTCTTCAGAACTCCTGAATCCTGATTCAGGTCATCAGGTCATTCTTAGCCTTACTATGGAATGAAAACCCTAGTCCAGAATCTGTGATCTGACCTCTCCATGACTTTTTTGCTATTACTTGTCTTAGGTACATTGTCATTCCTGCTGTTTCTTTATCTTCCCCAGAATTCAGTGAGCACCTTCATGTGCTTCACGTCTTTCTGCTCAAATACTCCTTTTCGTAAAGCCACCCTTTGGGGGGCAGGAACCTTTGCAGGGTGGAGATTAGAGGTAGCAAATGAGGCACTCAGTTCAAGAGTGAAATTTACAGGTGGGCAAGGACGAAAAACAAGAACCCAGTGATCAAGATGTTTAGTGTAGCATGTTAAAAAAAAATTTAAAAATCAATACTTTAAATAAAAACTGGATAGTTCAAAGTGCCGTACTAGATCATATTGGAGCCTGGAGCAAAAATAAGTCAGTAATATCGGTTGCTGTCTTTATTTTGAAATGTCGATAATTTGTTCCTCATTACTTTCTTTGCATTAATTTTGATTTAAAAATGCCTTAAGGGGTGCCCTTTTGGCTCAGTCAGTTAAGAGTTGACTCTTGGGGGCACCTGGGTGGCTCAGTGGGTTAAAGCCGCTGCCTTCGGCTCAGGTCATGGTCTCAGGGTCCTGGGATTGAGTCCCATATCGGGCTCTGCTCTGCAGGGAGCCTGCTTCTCTCTCTCTCTCTCTCTCTGCCTGCCTCTCCATCTACTTGTGATCTCTCTCTGTCAAATAAATAAATAAAATCTTTAAAAAAAAAAAAAAAAAGAGTTGACTCTTGGTTTTATCTCAGGTTATAATCTTAGGGGTCATAAGATCGAGCCTAGTGTTCATCTCCATAGTCAAAAGGGAGTGGGCTTGAGATCCTTTCGCTCTGTCTCCCCCCATCCCACCTCTACACTCACGTGTGAGACTGCACACTCATTTGCTCTCTCTCTCAAAGCCTCAAAAAAGCAAAACAAAATATTACTCATCTCCATTCCTAAATTTTTTGGTACCCTTAGATATTCAGCTCCAATAATATCCAATAGATATTCAGCTCCATGAAGGCCTCACTTGCCTTACCCTAGCCCCTGCTCTGAGTCTTTGTTTGGCTCCCGGTTGTGGCCCAGACACCTAAGACCTTGCCTGACTCATGGTAGGAGCTCAGTACTTGTTCAGCGAATCAAAGTCAGTTAAGGGCTACTTGACATGCTGTTCCCGTAAGAGACAAAACACTGAGGCATCAAGGTATTCCTTTAGAGAAGAAGCACTTGGTGTATGATCTCTGATAGTCCATTTTAATCTTTTTGGACGTGTGAAAAGGACACTTGGGGAATTTCATGCTAATCTCAGTTAATAACCTATATTTACTGAAGACCTACTTAGTGCTGGTGACAGGACAGACGTGGCAACTAGTGACGTAGTTTGGACCCTCAGGAAGTATGCAGTCTGTTCAGGGAGGTGGACTGCTGGGTCTGCCGTAGGAGGCCACAGTGGTCATATTGTGGGAGCCTAGGGGCACTTGCCACACCTGGAGGGCTGGCAGGGGTGTGCGGACTCTGGAACAGGATGATTATAGATCTCACTTCACCTGGGATGCTTTGGGTTTCCACCTGTTACAGATCAGTTAAGGTCTGTTAATAATTTTCCTCTCAAGGTACCATAGCTGTATAGTGAATTACTTGGTCCCCACAGTGTGGAAGGACAAGGAGGAGAGAGCTAGGTGGAGGAGGAAGGGCATTCTGAGCGGAGGGAGAAACAGTGTGAAGGCACAGAGGTGAGGAAATGAAGTTTGATTTTTTATTTTTATTTTTATTTTTTAATTTTTTTAAAGATTTTATTTATTTGACACACAGAGAAAGATCACAAGTAGGCAGAGAGGCAGGCAGAGAGAGAGAGAGGGAAGCAGGCTCCCTGCTGAGCAGAGAGCCTGACGAGGGACTGGATCCCAGGACCCTGAGATCATAACCTGAGCCCAAGGCAGAGGCTTAACCCACTGAGCCACCCACACGCCCAAAGGTTGATTTTTTAAAAAGGAGTGGATTATTGTAGCTGGACAGGGGAACCAGAGCCGGAAGGTGGTGAGAAACAAAGTTGGAGAAGCTGATTAGAAAAAACCAAATGGACAAAGAGACAAAAACAGCCGTGTATTTCAGGTAGTTGCCAGAGAAGACAATGGCCAAGCCCATACTCGTGTGTTGATTGGAAGATGGTTGTGGTAATGCACATTCTGGGAAGGTTTTTATCAGGGCAGCCTTAATTAGGAAGTTGTGGAGTCGAATGGAATGTCAGTGGTCCTTCATGCCTTTCATTCCAAGCTAATCAACTTCTAACTTTCTGATTTGTACATTAACGATAGCCACACTACATACAAGGACTAGGAACTGGTGATTCTGTTGAATGAAGGAGAGACTGATACAGTAATTGCTTTGGAAGGTACTGAGGGAGATTTCTGGTGTTTGACTTCTTTAATGGGATAGAATAAGGAAGGAATGGACCAAGTGTTTGAACTGTAGGTAGGGAAAGTCATTTGTGCCTTCATATTTTTTTTTTCCTCTTTTAAATGATACTCTGGCTTACAGTCAATGGTGAGCAGTTTTTGGAGTTTGACTCCACTCCACAGAGTAATGGAAATTGATGCTGAGGTTCTCGGGGCCTCTCAGACTTCTGTCTCCAGCCTGGCTCTCTCCTAAACTCTAAGCTCAGATGTCCACCTTCCTTGTGGATGTGGCCACTTAGTGTGTAATGTCTCAGATCTAACCTGTCTCAAGTTGAACTCCCAGTCTGCTCAACATCATTACGTGTTGCCATACAGTGTGGTTTGTAGAGCTGTATTATATTTAGCAAAACTATTTAAAATGTCATGTAGCTCTTTATTATGTTGACCCAAATCCTTAAGGAAATAATAATTGTGAATTATCCTCATTACTCATTTGGCTTCAAGCCCAAATGGAAATATGATTTGGTTTTTGAGGTTAGTGTCTAGGTCCCATCCTTGGGCATTCCAATTTAAGAAGTCTAGGAGACTATGGTGAGTGCTGTGAAATGTGTAAGCCTGATGATTCACAGACCTGTACCCCTGGGGCAAAGAATACATTATATGTTAATTAAAAAAAAAAAAGTAAAGAGGGAAAAAAAAAGAGTCTGGGAGAAGCCCTGTCTCCTGAAAGTATTGCCCAGGTGACAGTCTCTGTTGACTTAAGAACCATTATGAAAAGAAAATCCCCAGTTAAAAAAGAATTAAAGAAGGGGGGACACCTGGGTGGCTCAGTCAGTTGGGTTCTTGACTCTGGATTTCAGCTCGGGTTGTGGTTTCCAAATTGTTGGGTTGAGCCCTGGGTTGGGCTCTGCAGGCATAATGGAGTCTTCCTCTCCCACTAGCTCTGCTTCTCCCTCCACTTGTGTTCTCTCTCTCTCAAATGAATAAAATAAAATCTTAAAAAAGATCAAAGAAGGTAAGTAGAGAAAACCATCACTAGGCCCCATAGTTCTTTAATTTGTAGTTATACATGGTACACCTATTGAATATGTAAACAGTCAAATTATTTTAGTTTTCAGGAAAAGCTTGAAATTTTTCCTCTACACCCCAAAAAGTAGGCAAAAAAAAACTTCCCAATGGAAACAAAATAAAACCCCCAACTAATTGAATTACTCTGTGTATAGTTTAATAAGACGTACTCTAATTAAATAGCACATCCCAGGTCTATTTGTTTTAAACGAGGTTTATAGTGATGCTCTAGCTCTTTGACTAATCACTCTGCAAAGCACATGGCTCAGAATTTCACAGTTTTATCTGCAGTGTGTGACAGAAATACTTTAAAATAAGCTGGCTTTGTCATAGAATCATAAGTGGAGTGAAAGTTTGAAACCATACCCAGTAAATTAGCTATGCTGAATAACCAGAATTTTCCTCACGCCTGATGTTCAGAAATAGTTGTTGAAATCTGGGATTTAATTGAGAAAGAAGTTTTCCAATAGGTCAGTGCATGTTCCGCCCAACAAGCTTTGACCCTTCAGTGTGATTTCCAAAACTCTTCATGAACAACTCTGCCTTTCCTGAAGCTAATTCTGGGCAGGCCAGACTGGCAGTTTTCCAGAAGCATTTTGCTTCTGGAGTCCTGATCAGTGTGTTTATCCTGTGTTTCTACTTCGCATCCTGAATATGCCTCAAATCATGGCAGTTCTTGGAGCAAAGGACCTAACCCACTGAGCCATTGCAAGCAGAGACTGTTTCTTACTCTGCTCTTCTAGCTTGACATGTAGAAGGCGCTAAACAGGAAAATGTAATAATGTGATTTGGAAAGAATTATTTCAGCACCGTTAGAAAACAAAAGTGATTGTATTGTCAAAATAGACTTTGAAAAGGGGGAGTAATTATATTCTGAGCGTTTTAGCTAATGGAAATTTTATGGTATAATGCTGGTACACCTGGCGGATTATCAGAAAAATGAAAAGTGTTGGAAATTAGTTGATACTAGAAAGGAGTGGGAAAGCAGAAAGAGGCTAGAAACTTCATTCACTCAACAAGATTCTTATTAACGTATGCTAGGCACTGGGAACACAAACACGATTGTTGAAGGCTTTCACATGCTTGGTATCCCATATGTGATGCTTCCATTTCAGTGGTAGAGGGAATTCCAAAAAAGGGCCATATGATTAACAAACATGTTTTTTTTTTTTTTAAGGTTTAAGATTTTTTAAGATTTTTAAGATTTTATTTATTTATTTGACAGATCACAAGTAGGCAGAGAGGCAGGCAGGGTGGCCGGGGAAGCGGGGTCCTTGCTAAGTAGAGAGGCCGATGTGGGACTCGATCCCAGAACCCTGAGATCATGACCTGAGCCGAAGGCAGAGGTTTTAACCCACTGAGCCACCCAGGCACCACATAAACATGTTTTTGACTATGAAACTTGAATGCACTGGTATGCCCCCAGGGGTTGAGAAGATTTATTCACTTTTGCTTTGATGTGATTCAAAAAGATTTTTTTTTTCATTTATGTACTTGCCAATGTGCTTGGTTTGGCTGAAGAAAGCTATTTGCCTGCCCGATGTGACTGTGCTTGGTTTATGCAGTGTTTGAGTTATTGGGAACCTCCTCGAATGCTTGATGAATGGGTTAATGAACCAACAGGCCGCGTCGTATTTCCACTTTGAAAGATTTTATCTAATTGATGAAGTCTCAATGGGATACTGATGGTGTCCTGTCTTTGTAAATTTGATATCCTAGGAAGGTATTGAACAAATAGAGTGGTTTTGTGGCTGATTTTGTGTGATAAGAAAAGAAAATCTTTGAAGGAGTATGTTGTCTGCAAATTAACCTCTTTTTGAAAATGTTTCTCTTTCTGTAGATTTTAGTGCCCATTCTTTCTAATAGGAACAACCATAAATCCTGGTCCTGTTTCATTTCACAAGATGTGGAACGCCATGTAGAAGTCATGAAAAGTAAAATGCATGTTTTTCGGGGCAAAATGCTGAGAAGAACTCTTCTACCAATTCCCACGATAGCAGGGAAAATGGACCTGGATCGGAAATACTCTGAGACCAAGTATATAATGATATGATATACATAGGTTGTTAAAATGGAGATCCCACATACCCGATTAATATACTTTCCCCAGAAAACTATTCGTAAGATAATTATTAGAACTATATAATTTTTTAAAGTTGTGCAGAGCACCTATTACTTACAAAGTATCCTTCTTGGGCTCTTGTGTGGCTCAGTCAGTTAAGTGACTGCTTTAGGCTCAGGTCATGATCCCAGAGTCCCGAGATCGAGTCACACATGGGGCTCCCAGCTCCACGGGGAGTCTGCTTCTCCCTCTGACCTTCTCCCATTTCATACTCTGTCTCTCAAAATGGATGAATAAAATCTTAAAAAACAAACAAACAAACAAAAAAATCCCACAAAGTATCCTTTGCTGTAACAATTGCAAAAAGCAAGCTGTAATAATTGCAAGATGTCAGCCAAGTTCTTTGGGTAGTAATGGTGTGAGCATATGCTCATTTGTTATACAGTGTTGATGCCACAATTAAAATTGAGGCTGTAAAAATAAAAGATCTGATTCTGAAATACTTAAATTTGGGAAGCTAGTTCATGTTAAAAATACTGCTACATCCGAGTCCTCTCTTCCTTTGGGCGGGGTAAATTGGTTTTTGAATTATTCTGTTGATCATTTCAGTGTTGGTACGCTAGACATAAATGAAAGGATGCTACTCCATGCAATTGAGACTGTGGTTATTAAATGGTCACATCAAATCCAAGAGATTGTAGAAAAAGATTTTGTGCAGCCCTTGCTGAGTGGTCTTCACTCGAATCCTCAAACTGAACTGGATTTCTGGATGATGAGGAGAGAGAATCTGTCATGCGTTTATGATCAAGTAAGTAGACAGTTCCTCCACGTGGCTTTTCAACTAATTTAGCCAAGTCCGTTGTAGAATCTGGTTTCTGGAACAGTGTTTTTTAATCACTTTAACAGTTTAACATACTGTCTTTGACCTAATAGTCCGTTCTCATTCCGAAGTTCTGTATCATTTAAAAATGAATGGGATGGGGGCTCCTGGGTGGCTTAGTTGGTTAAGTCATCCTACTCCTGATTTCTGCTCAAGTCATGACCTCAGGGCTGTGAGATGGAGCCCCACCTCAGGCTTGAAGCTGGGCATGGAGGCTGCTGGGGATTTCCTCTCTCTCTGCCTTACCCCCAACTTGTGTGTGTGTGTTCTCTTTCTATTAAAAAAGAAAAAAAGTAAAAATGAATGGGAATTAGAAGTAATTTTGCCTTTTTGAGACTATTTTGACAGCTTTTGATAATTGGAAACACTGTGGCATAGAGAGTGGTTCCCCCAGGGAAATGTTGAAGATGGTAAAATTTAATTAATCTAGTTGATTGAATTGATTTAAGAAGGAGTGGGGAGTGTTGCTTGGTGGAGAGATGCGGCTTTGGAAGAGCTAACTTTGCTTCCTCTGGTGTTTGCCTGACGTAGTACTTAATTTAATGTTCGGAAAACTAAGACATTCATTTGCATGTTCACATGTCTCTCAGATTTTCTGAAACATAGCAAGAGATTTTATATGGAAAATTTAACATTTTACACATGAAGTGTAAGTTGACACACTTTTTGAAAACTCAAGAGTTATAAATGTAAAATAAAATTCAAGCTGAAGGAAGAAATGCTGTTAAAAATTATTTTCAACCTGAAACCATATACGTCTTTGCGTATGAAATGCTGTGTGTATCGTGCATGATTGGAATAGAACTTAAGTATTTCATTACCAAATGCATCTATTTAGACATTATTACAGCTTCTGCTTCATTTTCTTTTTCTATTAGCTTCAAACTCCTGTTGTCCTCAACATGGTTAGGATCCTGGAAATTAAACAGAGCAGCTATTTTCCAACTTTGAAGGACATTTTTACGGCTGTGAAAAATGGTAAGACTCTTGTTTTTTGGTCTGGTGTTGGTGTCCCACTTTATCTTACCCCACCTGCTGCTGCCCAGCCTCATCTACCCTTCACCATTAGCATGTGCATGAGGTGATGGCCCTTGGCTCTTCTAAGGATAAATTAATCTTCATCAGTACTTCGTTCTCCAGTGATATTAAACTACTTTTCGGATAGATTGTAGGGACCTAGCAGACAGGCTCCAGATGAAGTTCTAATCAGAATGTATGGGAGCAAGGCCTTTGCGGGGGGTGAATGGAAGCCCAACATGGGCATTTCTTAGTCAATGTGGGGCTACGCTTAGTCCAGTAACTCTCTGATAGAGTCTCTGGTTCTTGGCATTCACAACACACTTAATTCAAAAGAGCTCAAATTCTTCATCGAAGTTTCTGTGAGGATTAAACAGAGAGGACAGTCTGTTTGCCGAATTTTGGACAAGTGCATGCACATGGTGAAAAACCAGAAGTTTCAATGAAAAGTCTCCTTGTTCCCTCACTGTCCAGTGTTAGCTCCACCCAGGGGTGACAGCCATCTTGTTTCTTGACTTCTCTTCTTGTTTCTTGAGGCATATTTAAGTGAAAAGGAAAACACATGACTGAAGTTTTTAATGTTGCAAATGGAAGATAATTGGAAGATAATAACTTTTTTGGTTTCTAACATTAGAAAATGATGGCTTAATTTTTTAAAATTTATTAATTATTTTTATTAACATATAATGTATTATTTGCCCCAGGAGTACAGGCTTACACATTTCACAGCACTCACCATAGCACATACCCTCCCCAGTGTCCATAACCCAACCACCCTATACCTACTCCCCCACCTCCCAGCAACCCTCAGTTTGTTTTGTGAGATTAAGAGTGTCTTATGGTTTGTCTCCCTCCCATCTTATTTTTTCCTTTCCTTCCACACCAAAGCCCCCACCCTGTCTCTCAAATTCCTTGTATCAGGGAGATCATATGATAATTGTCTTTCTCTGATTGACTTATTTTGCTCAGCATAATACCCTCTAGTTCCATCCATGTTGATGCAAATAGCAAGATTTCATTTCTTTTGATGGTTGCATACTATTAAACTGTATATATATACCACATCTTCCTTATCCATTCATCTGTTGATGGACATTCGGGTTCTTTCCATAGTTTGGCTCTTGTGGACATTGCTGCTATAAACATTCGGGTGCACATGTGCCTTCGGATCACTACATTTGTATCTTTACGATAAATATCTAGTAGTGCGACTACTGGGTCGTAGGGTAGCTCTGCTTTCAACTTTTTGAGGAGCCTCCATGCTGTTTTCCAGAGTGGCTGCACCAGCTTGCATTCCCACCAACAGTGTAGGAGGGTTCCCATTTCTCCACATCCTTGCCAGCATCTGTTGTTTCCTGACTTGTTAATTTTAGCCATTCTGACTGGTGTGAGGTGGTTTGTCATTGTGGTTTTGATTTGTATTTCCCTGAGGCCAAGTGATAGGAAACACTTTTTCATGTGTCTGTTGGCCATCTGGATGTCTTCTTTGCAGAAATGTCTGTTCATGTCCTCTGCCCATTTCTTGATTGGATTATTTGTTCTTTGGGTGTTGAGTTTGATAAGTACTTGATAGATTTTTGGATACTAACCCTTTATCTGATATGTCATTTGCAAATATCTTCTCCCATTCTGTCAGTTGTCTTTTGGTTTTGTTAACTGTTTCTTTTGCTGTGCAAAAGCTTTTGATCTTGATGAAGTCCCAGTAGTTCATTTTTGCCCTTGCTTCCCTTGCCTTTGGCGATGTTCCTAGGAAGAAGTTGCTGCAACTGAGGTTGAAGAGGTTGCTGCCTGTGTTCTCCTCAAGGATTTTGATGGATTCCTGTCTCTCATTGATGTCTTTCATCCATCTTGAGTCTATTTTGTGTGTGATGTAAGGAAATGGTCCAGTTTCATTCTTCTGTATGTGGCTGTCCAATTTTCCCAACACTATTTGTTGAGGAGACTGTTTTTTTTTTTCCATTGGACATTCTTTCCTGCTTTGTTGAAGATTAGTTGACCATGGAGTTGAGGGTCTATTTCTGGGCTCTCTATTCTGTTCCATTGATCTGTGTGTCTGTTTTTGTGCCAGTACCATACTGTCTTGATGATGACAGCTTTGTAGTAGAGCTTGAAGTCTAGAATTGTAATGCCACCAACTTTGGCTTTCTTTTTCAACATTTCTCTGGCCATTAGGGTCTTGTCTGGTTCCATGTAAATTTTAGGATTATTTGTTCCATTTCTTTGAAAAAAATGGATGGTACTTTAATAGGGATTGCATTAAATGTGTAGGTTGCTATAGGTAGCATAGACATTTTCACAATATTTGTTCTTCTAATTCATGAATATGCAATGTTTTTCCATTTCTTTTTGTCTTCCTCAATTTCTTTCATGAGTACTTTATTGCTTTCTGAGTACAGCTTCTTTGCCTCTTTGGTTAGGTTGATTCCTAGGTATCTTGTGGTTTTGGGTGCAGTTGTAAATGGGATCAACTTCTTAATTTCTCTTCTGTCTTGCTGTTGGTGTATAAAAATGCAGCTGATTTCTGTGTGTTGATTTTTATATCTTGACACTTTACTGAATTCCTGTATGAGTTCTAGCAGTCTTGGAGTGGAGTCTTTTGGGTTTTTCACATAAAATATTATATCATCTGTAGAGTGAGAGTTTGACTCCTTTCCTGATTTGGATGCGTTTTATTTCTTTTTGTTGTCTGATTGCCGAGGCTAGGACTTCTAGTACTATGTTGAATGGCAGTGGTCATAGTGGGCATTCCTGCTGTGTTCCTGACCTTAGGGGAAAAGCTCTCAGTTTTTTCCCCATTGAGAATGATATTTGCATTTGTTGTGGATTTTTCATAGATGGCGTTGATGATATTGAGATATGTACTCTCTGTCCCTACACTTGAAGAGTTTTGATCAAGAAAGGATGCTGTGCTTTGTCAAATGCTTTTTCAGCATCTATTGAGAGTATCATATGGTTCTTGTTCTTTCTTTTATTAATGTATCACATTGATTGATTTGTGGATGTTGAACCAACCTTGCAGCCCAGGAATAAATCCCACTTGGTCGTGGTGAATAATCCTTTTAATGTACTGTTGGATTCTATTGGCTAGTATTTTGGTGAGAAGTTTTGCTTCTGTCTTCATCAAGGATATTGGTTTTTAATTTTCCTTTTTGATGGGATCTTTGTCTGTTTTGGGGATCAAGGTAATGCTGGCCTCATAAAACGAGTTTGGAAGTTTCCCTTCCATTTCTAATTTTTGGAACAGTTTCAGGAGAATAGGTACTAATTCTTCTTGAAATGTTTGGTAGAATTCCCCTGGGAAGCCATTTGGCCCTGCGCTCTTGTTTGGTGGGAGATTTTTGATGACTGCTTCAATCTCCTTACTGGTTATGGGTCTGTTCAGATTTTCTATTTCTTCCTGGTTCAGTTTTGGTATTTTATACTAAAAATTATCTAGGAAAATATCCATTTCTTCTAGATTGTCAAATTTGCTGGCATATAGTTCTCATAATATGTTCTTATAATTGTTTGTATTTCTTTGGCGTTGGTTGTGCTCTCCTCTTCATTCATGATTTTATTTGGGTCCTTTCTCTTTTCTTTTTGATAAGTCTGGCCAAAGGTTTATCAATCTTACCAATTCTTTCAATGAACCAGCTCGCAGTTTCATTGATCTATTCTACTGTTCTTTTGGTTTCTGTTTCATTGATTTCTGCTCTGATCTTTATTATTTCTCTTCCCTTGCTGGGTTTGGGCTTTCTTTGCTGTTCTTTCTCTAGCTTCTTTAGGTGTAGGGTTAGGTTGTGTACTTGAGACCTTTCTTGTTTCTTGAGAAAGGCTTATATCACTATATACTTTCCTTTCAGGACCGCCTTTGTTACGTCCCACAGATTTTGAACAGTTGTGTTTTCATTTTCATTTGTTTCCATGACTTTTTTTTTTCAATTCTTCTTTAATTACCTGGTTAACCCATTCGTTCTTGAGTAGGATGCTCTTTGGCCTCCAGGTATTTGACCTCTTTCCAATTTTCCTCTTGTGATTGAGTTCTAGCTTCAAAGCATTTGTGGTCTGAAAATATGCAGGGAATGATTGCAGTCTTTTGGTACCAGTTGAGACCTGATTTATGACTGAGGATATGATCTATTCTGGAGAATGTTCCATGTGCACTAGAGAAGAATGTGTGTTCTGTTCCTTTGGGACGGAATGTTCTGAATATATCTGTGATGTCCATCTGGTCCAATGTGTCATTTAAGGCCTTTATTTCCTTGTTGATCTTTTGCTTGGATGATCTGTCCATTTTAGAGAGGGGGTTGTTGAAGTCCCCTACTAATATTGTATTATTGTTGATGTGTTTCTTTGATTTTGTCATTAATTGGTTTATATAGTTGGCTGCTCCCATGTTGGGGCATAGATATTTAAAATTGTTAGTTCTTTTTGTTGGACAGACCCTTTAAATATGATATAGTGTCCTTCCTCATCTCTTTTATAGTCTTTGACTTAAAATCTAATTGATCTGATATAAGGATTGCCATCCCATCTTTCTTTGGATGTCCATTAGCATGGTAAATTATTTTGCACCCCCTCACTTTAAATGAGGTGTCTGGAGGTGTCTTTGGGTCTAAATTAGTTTCTTATAGACAGTATATTGATGGGTCTTTTTTTTAAATATCCATTCTGATACTCTGTGTCTTTTGATTGGGGCATTTAGCCCATTTATTTTCAGGGTAATTGTTGAAAGATATGAATTTAATGCCATTGTATTGCCTGTAAGGTGATTGCTACTGTATATTGTCTCTGTTCCTTTCTGGTCTACTACTTTTAGGCTCTCTCTTTGCTTAGAGGACCCCTTTTATATTTCCTGTAGGGCTGGTTTGGTGTTTGCAAATTCTTTAATTCTTGTTTGCCCTGGAAGCTTTTTATCTCTCCTTCTATTTTCAATGATAGCCTAGCTGGATATAGTATTCTTGGATGCATATTTTTCTCATTTATTGCTCTGAATATATCATGCCAGTTCTTTCTGGCCTACCAGGTCTCTGTGGATAAGTCAGCTGCCAATCTAATATTTTTACCATTGTATGTTACAGATTTCTTGTCCCAGGCTGCCTTCAGGATTTTCTCTTTGTCACTAAGACTTGTAAGTTTTACTATTAGATGATGGGGTGTGGACCTATTTTTATTGATTTTGAGGTGGGTTCTCTGTGCCTCCTGGATTTTGATGCTTGTTCCCTTTGCCATATTGGGGAAATACTCTCCAATAATTCTCTCCAATATGCCTTCTGCCCCCCTCTCTCTTTCTTCTTCTTCTGGAAGCCCAATTACTCTAATATTGTTTCATCTTATGGTATCACTTACCTCTCGAATTCTTCCCTTGTTGTCTAGTAGTTGTTTGTCTCTCTTTTTGTCAGTTTCTTTATTCTCTGTCATTTGGTCTTCTATATCACTAATTCTCTCCTCTGCCTCATTTATCCTAACAGTAAGAGCCTCCATTTTTTATTGCACCTCATTAATAGGTTTTTTGGATTTCAACTTGGTTAGATTTTAATTCTTTTATTTCTCCAGAAAGGGATTTTATTTCTCCAGAAAGGGTTCCTCAAATATCTTCCATGTCTTTCTCAAGCCCAGCTAGCATCCTGAGAATTGTCATTCTAAACTCTAGTTCTAATATATTACCAATGTCCATATTGATTAGGTTCCTAGCCATCAGTACTGTGTCTTGTTCTTTTTTTTGTGTGGTGAGTTTTTCTGCCTTGTCATTTTATCCAGATAAGAATATATGAACAAGAGAATAAAATACTGAAAGGGTGGCAAAGACCCAGAAAAGTGTATGCTAACCAAATCAGAAGAGACCCAAAACTGGGGGGAGAAGATAGGGGAAAAAAGGAAATAGATATAAAAAAGTTAAAAATTAAAATATATATGTATATATATATATGTATATATATGTATATATATATATATATGTATATATATGTATATATATATTTTAGACTGGTGAATAGAACAGAGCCACCCACTTGATTTTGGATATATTCTTGTCTCTTAGAAGAAACCACCTCCCAACATTTAAAAGAAAAACTTATATATATATACACAAAAATAAGGGTAAACACGATGAAGGGATGGAATATGACTGTAAAGATGAAAATTAAGAAAAAATTCTTAAAAAGGAATTGATAGGATAAGTTGGTTGGAAAAAGAAAAAATAAGAGGAGAGAATGTGCTCAGGCTGGAGACTAGAACAAAGGCATGTGCTAGATTTAGGGTATATTTTGATCTAGTAGAAGAAATTGTATTCCAAAATTTTAGAGAAAAAACTATATACAAAAAATAAGGTTAAATACCAATGAAGGGATAAAATATGACTATAACAATGAAGTTTTAGAAGGATTTTTTTAGAAAGGCATTGTTATGATAAACTAGTTAAACGTTAAAAGAGGAAAGAGGAAAAGTTAAAAAAAATAGAATAAGGAAAAAATAAAATTAGAAAAAACATTTATCCAGGACTAAAGGATCATGACTAAAATCCATGAATTTTATGCGTTGCTTTCCCCTAGCTCTGGAGTTCTGCTCTTCTTCTTGATTGGTGAGCTTGATCTTGGCTGGATGTGTTTGCTGATCTTTTGGGGAAGGGGTCTTTTGCAGTGAGTATCAAATGTCTTTGCCTGAGATGGAATTGCACCACTCTTGCCTGGGGCCAGGCTAAGTAATCTGCTCAGGTTTGCTCTTAGGAGCTTTCCATGGAGCTTGAGAGGATGGGAATGAAGATGGTGACCTCCCAATCTCCAGCCCATAGTTGCTGAGAGCTCAGGGCCCCACTCTTCAGTGTGCCCTCAAAGCAAAACAGTCAATACTTCCCACCTCCCTGGTCTCTGGCTGTGCTCCATGCTCACCTGGCCTGTGACTGAGCATTTCTGTCTCTGGTGCATGGCCCATTTGGAGTCCTCAAACCCAGCAGATTCCTGCCACGTGCTCCCATGCCGCTCCTTCCAAAGGAGGAAGGTGAGTCTCTCTGGATCTGCCACTTATGGAGTCCCTGCTCAAAGAGCACTGGCTCAACTGTGCCTTGGATCACTGTTTAATGTAAACCTGAGCTGATAGCCCACTCTTCAGCCCCATCTCTGTAGCTGGCTTCCTTTCTTGGATACCTGGAAGCTCTGCCACACTCAGACACCCTGGTCTTTCTGTGACCCCATGGTACCTGAGACCACACTGTCCCCGTGAGGTCTCCACCCCTGCTTAGCCTCTGGAGTGATGTCCCTTAGTGGAGCAGACTTCTAAAAGTTCTGATTTTGTGTTCTGCTGCTCCACCACTTGCTGGAGAATGGCCCCTCCTGCCTCAGTCTATCTTCCCGTTGTTTTGGATTCACTTCTCCACCCGTCCTACCTTTCAGAAGGTGGTCGATTTTCTGTTCCTAGAATTGCTGCTCCTCTTCTATCTCTTGTTTAGTTTGTAGGTGTTCAGAATGGTTTGATAACTATCTAGCTGGACTCCTGGGTCCTGATGTCATTTCTGGCTGCTATTCCTCCGCCATCTTGATTCTCCTAGCGGCTCTTTAATTTCTTCCTATATAATATATGTAAGTTAGGAAATACTTAAAATACACTTCAGAGTTAGATGATCTCTTCAGGGTTTTCCCCAAGAGCTCTCTTGGGAAGAGGACATGAGGGGGAATATTTGGGTTTGAAGGTCTGTCAGATCAGAATTCCTGTCCCAGCTCCACTTAGTACATCTTAAATTTGCTGAACTTCCTGTTTTCATCAGCCAAATTGGCATATTAACACCTTCCCTGCAGAATTGTTCTGAGGATTAGAGCAATATTTCTTAACCTTGTCATTTTTTAAAATTATTCTTTTCATGGTTTATCACCATTGACATTTGGGACAGGATGATTGTTTGTTGTGGGGAGCTGCCCTGTGCTTTGTTGGATGTTGAGTGGCATCCATGGCCTCCACCCCTCCCACCCCCCACCCCACCCCATTGCATCTGTGACCATCAAAAATGTCACCAGACATTGCCAAATGAGGCCTGGGAGCAAAACCTTTCTTGGCCAAGAACCTTTGGATTGAAGATAAATTATACAGGGTACATAGTACTAGGCACACAGTGACATATCTTCAGTGAGCCAAAAGTGCTCAAATTTTTTTCTGTCTTGGTATAAGAGGAAAATTTTCTATGGATAAAGTTTCTGCAGGAACAAATCCCAGGGGGTACTCAGGGCCTTAGGAGCACATGGATTTTGAGATTCAGACATAAACTCTTTCAGTAGAACAAGTGGCCCGAAGCCATTGTCAGTTAGATATGCAAGACCCCTTCTCAAGGATGTCCTTGAGGCCTTGTGAAATCACCAGATGTGCATATTGTACTTGAAAGGCACTTATCAGATATGATTATTTAATTTTGAAATTAACATTGATTAAAAACACTAATTTGAAAGCACGAGTACAACTGGGGAAGAAAACAGTTCTTGGATGCTCTCTTTCTTCCGAGGTCTTTATTGTTTAGGTGGACAGAAAAATGGATTATTGTTAAGTGGAGTAATAGGAGTGGTGCATTCCTGACCCTGACAGCTCAAAAAAGTTGGCAGGTTTGTGTTGCTTTGTTTTTTGCCCCTGACAGGAATCTTTCCTGTCTTATTTTCTGGGGTTATCCTGAGATAACCCCAGAAAATAAGAATTTACTTAATTCCCTACCTTCATAAATAAAGCCTGATTTCAGTTAATCAAAGGTATTTGTATTCTCAGAAGCAAAATCCATTTGGTTGGAGATCTATTCAGGGTGCATTAAAATGACTAGTTTGTTTTGTTTTGTTTTAGTGAGCAGTTTGGGTGAGGGGTGGAGGGGAGGGGCAGAGGGAGGGAGGGAGGGAGTGATTCTCTAGCAGGCTTGCTGCCTAGCACAAAGTCTGACTCAGGGCTCGATCTCACAACCCTGAAATCATGACCTGAGCAGAAATCATGATAGGTGCTTAACCAACTGAGGAACCAAGATGCCTGTTTTTGTTTTTTTAAGTTTTTGTTTTTTTAATTTTATTTATTTGACACAGAGAGAGAGAGAGATCACAGGTAAGCAGAGTAGCAGGCAGAGAGAGAGAGAGAGAGAAGGGAAGCAGAATTTCCGCCGAGCAGAGAGCCCGATGCAAGGGTCGATCCCAGGACCCTGAGATCATGACCTGAGCTGAAGGCAGAGGCTTAAACCACTGAGCCACCCAGGCACCCCATGAGATGTCTGGTTTTTTTTGAAATAAACTCTGCACCTCGTGTGGGATTTGCACTGCTCATCCTGAGATTGAGTTGCATGCTTTACCAACGGAGCCAGCCAGGAATCCCTGAAATTACTAATTTTAATCAAGAGAAAATTTGGATTACATCAAGCAGTAATTATTTTCTTCATGTATATCATGTTTTGGGGAAATATTCCTTATTCATCCTGCTTAATGATTTTTAAGATGGAGATAAAATTTATCTCACATAAAAATAACCATTTTGGGGGCGCCTGGGTGGCTCAGTGGGTTAAGCCTCTGCCTTCAGCTCAGGTCATGCTCTCAGGGTCCTGGGATCGAGCCCCGCATCGCATCAGGCTCTCTGCTCAGTGGGGAGCCTGTTTCCTCCTCTCTCTCTGCCTGCCTCTCTGTTTCCTTGTGATTTCTGTCTGTCAAATAAATAAATAAATCTTAAAAAAAAAAAACAAAACCATTTTGAATGTAGTGTTGAATGACACATACTACATTCACAATGTCCTACAGCCTTCACCTCTCTCTAGTTCCAAGTTATTTTTTTATCACTTATATGGGACAATTTTAGTAGTTACATTTTTGAATTATATAAAATTCCACAGTCATTGCCTGAGTTACTCTCATAGGACATTGGGATGAGACACTGAAATTGTCTTGATACCAAGTACCTAAGAGGAATTAACATTGCAGTGATGAGCTTGTAACCCCAACCATAAAGTGACGACAACTTTGCAGACCTGTTTTATTTCTGTAGTTTCGTGCAGTTGGGTAAATATCCTTAGATCTTAAAGGTGTATTTTCCCAGTGAGTGTTGCGTCATGCTTTCCTTGGGCTCTGTAGGTAACGATACCAGGGCTTGCTTGGATGGCTGCTACATGCAGACTGTATATAAGTCTTCCAAATCCATAGTGGCTCAGTTGTGGGGTCCTTATTTAAGTATAGCCATGTTCTTTAGCTTTGTTTGCTTGAACTTGATAAGTGAATTTCAAAAAAGAGACTGCAGCCCATTGATGGTGGTTTTCGTTCCTCTTAGCGCTCCTGGAAGCCCAAGATGTGGAGCTTTACCTGAGACCCCTGAGAAGACATGTTCAGTATCTCCAGGAGACAGAATTCCCTCAGATCCATGTGCTCATCGCCCCGTTATTTCATACCACCTGCCTCATCTGGAGTCATTCCAAGTTTTATAATACTCCTGCTCGGATTATAGTCCTATTGCAAGAGTTTTGTAATCTCTTCATTAACCAGGTATGTGGCATTAAAAAAAAAAAAAAAAGAAGAAGAACCATCATTGCTATGTGGTAGGTTTTAATAAACCAATGACGAGCAAATAAATGTAGTCTTTAGTAAGAACACCATTTTCCTTTGTTTTTTTTCCAGAAAGGATCTTTATGGTAACAAAGACCAGGTGACTTTTTATTCTAAATGGCAGAAAAGCTCTGGAAATGCGTCCAGTGCATTCAAATGACAGTTTGTTACTGGATTAATACTCTACCTTTCTTCAAAGAGATTGAAGGCAGCTTCTAATAAAAGGCAGATAGGTAGGGCACCTCGGTGGCTCACGTGGCTAAACATCTGACTCTTGATTTTGGCTCTGGTCATGATCTCAGGGTTGTGGGATTGAGCCCTATTTCGGGCTCCAGCACTGGGCCTGGAGCCTGCTTAAGATTCTCCCTCTCCATCTGCCCCCCTGCAATTCCCCCTTCTCAAAAAATTAAATAAGAAAAGTCAGATAGACCTAGTCCCTTCTTCGCAGCTTTCTCTTTTGTTTCCACAGGAACACTAAATGATGGGAGACTTTTGGAAAATAAAGTAAGAGAATCTGGCTGAGAAAGAATGCTGAAAAGTGTAATGCAATTTATTAAAAAAACGGATTCAGGGTGCCTGGATTGGTCAGTGGGTTGAACCTCTCTGCCTTTCTGCTCAGCTCATGATCTCAGGGTCCTAGAATTGAGCCCCATATTGGGCTCTCTACTCAGCAGGGAGCCTTCTTCCCCCTCTTTCTTTGTCTGCCTCTTTGCCTACTTATGATCTCTCTCCCTCTGTTAAATAAATAAATAAAATCTTCAAAAAAATTGATTCATAGTTGACCTTTAACAATCTCAGGTTTATATTTGTTTCTCTATTCTTCACTTGGAAAATGTTTTTTAAAAATTGGACTGCATCCTTAAATATTCTGTATGAATTTTAATTCTTCATGTGCCCATAAAATCAGAGAATATTATATAATTTGAGAGCTAAAAGATAGTTGGAGGACACATAACCCCGTGGTTCTCATTTGGGGCTGTGTCTGAGTCTGCTTGAGCTGCTGTAATGAAATACCATAGACCGGGGTGGCTTTATTTTCAGAAATGGTTTTCTCACAGTTTCAGAGTTGGGGACTCAGATCAAAGTGTCAGTATGGCTGTGTTCTGTTGAGAGTTTTTTTTCCTGGCTTGCAGTCGCTGTGTTTTTCTCTGTGTCCTCACATGGGGTGGGGGTGGGAGAGCTCTTTTTCTCTTCTTACAAAGTCACAGCCCTATGACATGAGGGTCCTGCTCTTAGGACTCCATGTAATCATAATGATCTCCTAAAGACCATTTCTAGACAGTCACGTTGGTGAATAGGGCTTCAGCATATGGGCTTGGGAAGAGAGACTGTTCTTGGGGTAGCAAATTCCGTATGCAGGAAGTGTATCTGAACCACTAAGGAGTTCTTATAAAATGCCAGAGAAGCAGGATCTGTGTCTGTATGGCTTGGACTGCGAGTTGTTAAGGTTGCTTTCCATGAGAAGTGGATTGCCTCCAGCTGCAGTGGACAATCTGAAGGAGAAAAAAACAGTATAAATTCATGTTAACTGGAAAGTTAAGAATGCAGCGGCTTCTGGAACAGCTTGTTTCAGAGATCTCAGATGATAATTTCAAAGCTCGCTGCCATCCTCCATTTTGGTCGCTTTATTTTGGACTTTATTCTCATCACTTGTTAAGTAAGATGGCTTTTAGTACTCTAGATATGTCCCCTTTTCATAGAGTAACTTCCCTGGAAAGGGACTGTCCTTCTTGCTTAGTTCTGGTCCAGTGGGTTCTGATTCCATTCTGGGAGCAATCTTTGTGGCAGAGGAGATAGGCTACTTGGGACAGTTCTGGGTCACTTGCTTAGAGGAGGTTGGATGACTGTGATTGACCTAAATCTCAGATCTAGACTAATGCCTCCCAGTGGTGTTGACGCTGTGACTCACATGGAAAATAAAAATGCTTTACTGTACAGTTGGGTGAGTTGGAGAGCATTTGGAACCCTGGAAGTGTGGTCATAGACCAGGCGAACAGCTTGAAGCTTCTGCTGCACCAGGCCCTAGAGCCTTGCTGTTACAAGCAGTAGAGAGAACATGGTGGTAGGATGAACAGCAGTGGTTTGGGAACTGTATTTCAATCCAGTCTCTGATATTTTTTTAGACAAATTACCTGAGACTTGAAAAATGACATTATTTCCTGAATTACCCTGAGAATTTAGGGTGAAATCCAGATTAAAGAATGGGTCTCCTAACTTGTGAGATGGAGTTCAGTGGTGTGTGCATGTGCATGTGTGTGTTTCTCTCTGATTTTAAAGGGGTGGAGAATATGGAGAGGGACTTTGGCCTCAGACCAACCTGAATTCAATTTTAATCGGAATACTTAAAGCAGAGTGAAATTGGTTCTTGAGAACTCAGTTTCCATATCTGTAAGTGAGGGTAATGTCCAGTTCATGGGCTGTTTTGAGGATCAAGAGGTAACCTAAATGGAATGCCCAGTGTGACATTTAACAGGGGCTCAGTCGAAGCTAGTTCTAAGCTATTGACCTTCAAATTAGTTGCAGCTATTGGTGGGAGATAACAATGGATCAGTTCCTTGCTATATTCTCTCCTCTGGCTTTATTCTATTTCTTTCTTTGTTGGTCAACAAGTATGCTAGGTCCTAATGGCTTTGCATCTCCATGTTAAAGACCTTGATCCCTATTGAAAAGTCAGCAATGTATTCTCACAACTTCTGCTATACCCATTTTAAAGGATCCTCATCACATTTTAAGATTTACTAAAACTTAATGCTACAAAGCCCTGCTAATTTATCAACTCCAGAGGTGGTTATCTATTGCAGTAAGTAGCTTTTAGGAAGTCCTTTAAACCTGTGCTCCCTGGCCTCTAGTCTATGGCATGGCCAGTTTGCCAAGCTCCAAGCAAATAATGTAGCTTTCCTTGTTGCTTAGTGTTTCTGGCTTCTGTCCAAATGTTCTGATGACCTGATTTCCTTGATTCTCAAATGGACTTGGTAGTGAATGTGCCCCAACATGTTACGAATCACAAATCAGTAATGAGCCAACTTTCATACCTGGGTCCCCTGAAGAGCTGAATTCTCCCCAAGTCTTCCCCAGTGATCTGCTGTCTAGTTTATTTCTTATGTTAACAAGCAGTATATAGTGCCTTTTATTTGCGAGGAACTCTTCTAAGCCTTTACAAAAACTAAAAATGTAATTCCCTATCAATGCTGTGACATAGAGATGCTATTAGTAATTTGTTTTATAATTTAAAAAAAAATCCCTTGAACTCAAGAGAAGATAAATAGCTTTCCTAAGGTCACCCAGTTTTTTAAAGTGGCACAGTTTCTTAGCCATTACACTAGGCCCCATATTTTAAAATAACAGTTTTGATTTTTAATAACAATGTAATATGTGGTATTCTAATGATAATTGTAAAATATTTTCATTGTATATGATTTATAATAATAGAAATAGTCCTGCACATCGATCACCACAAAATTCAGCCTTTTTTATATTTCATATTCTCAAAACTTACTTGTATTTATGCATTTTATCACACATGTAATTATTTTTTTATTAGCTCCTTGAAAAATTATTTTATTGTTGGATATTTAGGCTGCTTCCAGTCTCCTCTGTTATACACAATATGCAGAAAACGACTTTTTATGAGAGTCCCTTTTTCGTTAACTTGGGTCATCAGTTTAATATAAATTCCTGGTAATGATCAAAGGGTGCAATGTTTTCATGATCCTTGAATAATTTTTGATATTTACAAATTTTTTTAAATGTTGTATCAATTACATTGCTATTACTGATGAGGGAGCATGAGGCTGGCTGAAGACAAAGCAAAAGCTGGCGCCTTGTACCCCCCCCATCCGCTTCCCCTCTGTCATATGTGTAGCATTCCTCAGGCAGCCCTGACTGCCATGAACAATAAGCAAATAGTTAACTTGCAGAGCTCACAATCCTGCTAGACAGGAATCTCCCTTGGCTTACAATTGTCCTAAATCTCACTAACAAAGACGATTGATAGCAGGATTGTGACACCCCACCAAAAAGTCTCCCAACTATCTTAATGTTAATGGCTGGTCTAAAGACAACATTGATCCAGCCGCCAGGGCAAAGCCTGGGACATCCTGGCACCTTGTAGGCCCTCTTTAGCATATGAAAACTCCACTGAAACCTCCCTTCCCCTCACCTTCCCCCAACTGCAGGGTACATAACTTGCCATCCCTCACAACCCGGGGCAGCCCCAGCTCTTCCTGCCCACGGGTCCTGTCCCCGTGCTTTAATAAACCACCATTTTGCACCAAAGATGTCTCAAGAATTCTTTCTTGGTCATCAGCTCTGGACCTCAGCCCACCAAACCTCACCTAGGTTCTAGAACTTCATCATATGGCGCCCAAACATGGGGCTGTGAGTCTTTACATTTGGAATCTGAGCTTTGGTGCAATATGTAAAACATTTTATTATAATTCACCAGCTTTGAACATTACCTCTTTTTTTTTTTTAAGATTTTATTTGAGAGCAAGAATGAGTGAGCATGAGTGGGGTGAGGGGCAGAGAGAGAAGAAGAATCTCCTCTGAGCAGGGAGGCCAATGTGGACTCCATCCCAGGAACCCGGATCATGACCTGAGCTGCAGGCAGATGCTTAACCAACTGATCCACCCAGGCACCCTGAGCACTACAATTTTTTTAAAAAATTGGGGCGATTTATTGGGTATATAGTGGTAGCATCGTGATTAATTTGTACCTTGCACAATTTTTTTTAAAGATTTTATTTATTTATTTGGCAGAGATCACAAGTAGGCAGAGAGGCAGGCAGAGAGAGAGGAGGAAGCAGACTCCCCGCTGAACAGAGAGCCTGATGTGGGACTCGATCCCAGGACCCTGAGATCATGACCTGAGCCGAAGGCAGAGGCTTTAACCCACTGAGCCACCCAGGAGCCCCAGTACCTTGCACAATTTATGTCATTACACATTTTGTGTTTTTTATAATTTTATAATGTAGCTTTCATGTACTTTGTATATACTTTGAATATACTTTGTATATACTTTGAATCTATTGACCTTTAAGTGTTTATGAAACATTTGAACCCTTGCTGTGTTCAAACATCAGAGGTAACTTGGCATGCTATCATATGTATTTGACTAATACATCAATGCAATCGTTTTAATTTCTGTGGTATTTTAAAATTTTAGAAAAGTATTATTTAAATTGAGGAGGTCTCGCTTAAATTTCGGTGTTCTACCCTCCACTGAAAAGTTAGAGATCTCACAGCACTGGCTGTGTCATGGCCATTTGCACAGTCTGTTATAGGAGCTTTGGGTACCCCTTTGGAAAGGTCATGTGCTGTCTAGATGACTATGGTCTCCACCATTTGCTGTTATTCCTGGTTGGTTCCATTCATTTTCATTCTATGACCGATCTTTCTAGGCATTCCAATTTCAGATCTTTTTTATTTTAGAAGTAAATATGTTTCTCTTCCCTTGTTTTCTAACAGTGGCCATTAACAGTCATTTAGGCTGGATTTATAAAAGGCATCATCTCTTCATCTGGCCACCTGGCCACCTCAGTTGATGGCACACCGGAGTTTTGATAATGGGGTCTTTTTTTTTTTTTTAATGGCTTGCTTCTTTTCTCTGGTAACCTGACTCCATTCCCTATTTTTTGTACCTCATTACTACTCTAGGCCCACCACTCTGTTTCATGGCTCGGTATCTCCTTGTCGATATTTTCTTAAAGATCCTAGATGAAGAGGCGTGCCCAGGTGGCTCAGTCTGTTAAGCATCTGCCTTTGGCTCAGGTCATGATCCTAGGGTCCTGGGATGGAGCCCCACATCAGGCTCCCTGCTCAGGTGGGAGTCTGCTTCTCTCTTGACCTCTGATGTTCCACCCTGCTTTTGCTCTCTCTCTTTCTCTCTTGGTCAAATAAAATAAAATAAAATCTTTGTCAAAAAAGATCCCAGGTGAAAAAAAGTTTTAAGTGTGAGAGGTCAGCTTGGAAAAGAGATGTCGTGTTTGAGCAAAAATAAGAATCCATAAAAGCACATTTTAAAAAAGCAGCTGAGAGATAGGCATCTAGCTAACATAGTCTTGCAGATAAATTGCTTAATTAATAATTGATTAATTGGCTTACTGATAAATTGGTTAGCAGTATTTTAGTGTATAAGGTCTCTGAGTGGGGACCAGTTCATCCTAAATCCCATGGGTTTTTGGTGTATGCTGAGACCCTTGAGTATGAGAGAATAGAGTACTCATGGTCAGGCGTGCTCCAGAGTGTTGCTGTAGGAAGCAGAAAAGAATTCAGAGTTTAAGAGCTAAGAGGAATTTTGAGATTTACTTAATTCATCTCGCTCCTTTCATAGATAAGGAAACTGAGATCCTCTGAGATAATTTAGCTAATATCACAAAAGCAGTTAGTAGCCCCTAACTGGATCATAACTGCCTCCTGCTGATCGCTTTTACCTCACACACCCTGCTGCCCATTGAAATGATATAGACTAGATTTTCTTAGGGTATTTAGTACTATGAGTACTATATCCTTGTCTTTGGGAGATTAATTGCTGTGATTGTGTCATTTGTGCGAAGGTCCATCAGGAAGAATAAGAATGAAAATAAGAACAGCTTGCCTGGACGTTAAGTTAGATGCAGGTAATTAAGTCACTGGGGGCTTCTGAAACAGAGAAGGCAATTGAGTCATTGCCACAGATTTTTTTTTTTTTTAAGCTTCCTGAAAGGACACAGGGCACATTTTTTATAAAGAGCACACAAAGATAAAGGTCTCTGGAAATCCTAGCTTGTACCAAAATGTTGACTCCTTTATAACATAAGGGATTACTGGTGGTTCTCTTCAGTGTTCTCTGTGCAGTGTTAGCAGCATACAGGCCATGTATGCTCTTCTGGGCAGCTGCAGTGGGAAGTAAGAGCACAGATGGGTGATCTACAGCTCAAACTCAAAGAATTCTAATCTGTAGGGGTTTTAGAAGCTAAACATGAGTTTCTTACTTACAAATTATGGCACAGTCTATATTACATGTAAAACTGTGACCATTAATGGGGGAAGAATACTATGTCTACATTTAGAAAAAAATCCTTCCATCTGTAGTGAACTCAATGGCTTTCATTACGTACTCGACTGGGATAGGTAACAACTTTCTAAGCAACCACCACATTCAAGGAACAAAATTTAAGCCTATGATTTATGTGAGTTGAAGATGCTTCGGGAAGAAATAGTGTACAAAAGAGCCTATCGAATTTATATTTTCTTGAAGTCCTTAAGGAGGGAAATTCTGAATATTCCTAACAAATATGGGTAGGGAAGGTCTGGAAGGTACCTAGATGTGACTGTCCTATGAGAAATTGACCAGTGTACATGAATCTGCTACTAGAGTCTTTTTTTTTTTTTTTTAAATAACTAGTTTCCATGCTGAACATGGGGCTTGAACTTTTGCCTCAGATCAGTGGTCATGTGCTCTACTGACTGAGCCAGCCAGGTGCCCCTGCATGGGTCTTTCTTTTAAAAAACCCCTCTTACCTTTCCATTTCCTCTACTTAAAACTCATTATATAGCATTATTTTCACTAGATTTTATGTCCTGTAATGTTAGTAGAAGAGATGCTTGCTACCATAAGAAAATTGCTGGTGTGACCCTTAACTATATGAGCTCTTTCTCACCTTTACAGATGACCCACTGCTACCAGGTAAGGTGACCGTAGTTTTTAAAGCCCATGGTCTTCAAGAGTTCCCCTTCTGGTTTGTGTATTTCTTTATATGAAGGAAAAATTAAGCAGAATATTTGTAGTGAGAATACCCATGCAAATGCTCATTATACAGTTGTCATACCTGCAAAGCTTAGCAAAAACTTAGTCATTGCTAGAAAGTGTATTTGGAAATTGTACAGTCTCCTGTATATCTACAGGATATACAGGATTCTAATGTATACAAGTATGTCATTGAAAACCCAGTGTCAAAAAAAAAAAAAGAAAGAAAGAAAGAAATCCCAGTGTCTGAATTTTTAGAATTTTTTGTCTCACAGCATTGCTAGCCCAATTCTAAGGATGTATCATTTAAAACATGCGTTGAGGGGCGCCTGAGTGGCTCAATCCACTCCATGTCTCACTCTTGGTTTCTGCTCAGGTCATGACCTCAGGATCATGAGATCCTGCCCCAGGCCAGGCTCAATGTGGAGCATTCTTGTCCCTTTCCCTCTGTCCCTCTACTTCCCCCCAGTGCTTCTCACTCTCTCAAATAAAATCTTAAAAAGCAAAAAAAAACCCCAAAAGATTGAGGGGTACCTGGGTGGCTCAGTCTGTTAAGTGTGTCTGCCTTCTTCCTGGTCATGATCCTGGGGTCCTGGAATTGAGCCCCATGTTGGGCTTCTTGCTTAGCGGGGAGCCTGCCTCTACCTCTCTTCTGAGCCTCGGCACATGCTTTCTCTTAAGTAAATAAACACAATCTTTAAAAAAAAAGATTCATTGAAAAAAATCCATTGAAACAGGTGTTTTCACTAAAAAACCTTTTTTTAAAACATATTTTTGATCAGAGTTTCCTTTTATTAAAACCTAGGCAATAGCTTATCTTTCACCTGAAGACCTTTTGAAAGGAGAAGTTGAAGACTCTTTGGAAAAGATTCAGGTGGCCATTAACATCTTAAAGACTTTCAAAAAGTCTTTTTTTGACTACAGAAAAGAATTGGCAAGCTATTTTAAGGGAAACAAGGAGCTAAAACCGTGGGATTTCCAGTCTCAACTGGTGTTTTGTAGATTTGACAAATTTCTGGACCGTTTCATGAAAATAGAGGTATTTATTGACTTGTGATTTATTTGTATTGTGGATGGATTAAAAAATCTTGTTTTCTGTATCATTTGGGAGATAGTTTATTCTGTTTGGGTGGGAGAGAGGAAGGTCTCCTTTCTGGATTATTATGAAGTGCTGACAAGGCCAGTGCTGTTAAGGCTGTTCTTATAAACTTTACTTTGATTTCTTTCTTTTCTTTTTTAAATTCATTTTTTATTCTTTTAGTATACTGAACAAAAGTGAGACTCTCTTATGTATTAGTGATCTTTGACTTCTAACTTAATAAGCTCTTGGAAGACCATTGTAAAACAAAAATCTCTACTCTACATGAAAAACCTATTTGATTACCTAAAATGCCATACTATCTTTCAGAATATTAATATATGGACTATAAAAATACTAAAGCCCATCGTAAAAAAAAAGAACATGGAAATATGTGCTGTGTGTAAATAGTTTTTCAGATACTTTAAAAACAAACAGTGAATACACGCATGTACAAACATTCACACACGTAGTTGGAGCCAACTGGCTAAGCGTTTTTTTAAAGCAGGGGATCTAGTGGCAGTGCCTTCAGCTCTTTGTAAAACTCTTTCAAGTTTGGACTTTCTTGTTATCATAAAATTTGTTGTATTTCATCCAAAATTAGAACTGCGTGTTTTGAAAATTCCCATCCCTTAATCAGCCTGAATGCCTCTCAAAGTCTAAGAGCTAAATGCCTAACTAGGGGCGACTGGTCCCCTTTCCTTAACAGTCTTCTGCCCCCTCTCAGTACGGGAGGTAATTCACTGCAAAATGGAAGCTGCAGATAGGATTTTAGATATGACCTTGGGATCTGAGGTAGGATTAGAAGGATGTAAAAGTACAGAATCATATGTTTAGCTCTGCTAAAGTAGGTATTGCCTGGACTGCTGGAAAATTCTTAGGAAATGTGAAAATGGGAATATGATTTTAAAACCAGTAACTTTGTTCATTTAAATCATTTATAATTTTCTGTCATGTAAGTGTCCATTAAATCACTCATTTTTTTTGAATACTTGAAAGAGTTTCATCTTTGCAACTTTAAACTGCTCCCGTCCTGTTTGAGGTGGTGGAAAGATCTTTATTATACTGTGTTTTTACCAAGGATATATTTGTCACCATATTGGAATTTGAAAAGCTGGAAAGACTTGAATTTGGTGGTACCAAAGGAGCGATTTTAAATGGACAAATCCACGAGATGATGGAAGAATTTATGGAACTATGTGAAGTTTTTAAACAGAGCACTTATGACCCATCTGATTACAATGATACGGTAATATTATACCTTTGCATTTCATTGCATAGAACCTTATAATTTTAAAGCTAGAAAGGATGGAAGGTCAGAGTGGTAATGGGTTCCGCCTTGTAGAATCTCTCTAGGATGAAAGAGGTTAAATGACTTGCCCCAAGTCTCTCATTTACTTAGTGGTAGATCAGGGACTGGAACTTAGGCCTTTGTATTTAGAAGTTGAGAACATTGACAGCTGTTTCTAATGTAACAGTGGACTCAGTCAGGATTTGTTTCTGGCTTATGTGTACTTTGAAAAGGAAGTTTTCAGATTAACTCATTTCTGTATGACTGATGTCTCTGAAATTTGTGTGTTTTATTTTGTCCTTTTCTTGAATCACCGGATTATTTTTTGGTCTATTTGAACATTCCATTTCAGGCTATTCACTATATATATTATGAAGATGTATATTGTCTCTCACATATTTTTGCTTTCTTCTTTAGTGTTCTTTGTAGTTTCATAATTTCAGGCTCAAGGAAATACAGGGAAGCTTTCAGATGTAGGTGCTTCTGTTTTCTGCCACTCCCAGTGTGTTAGTGGCCAGGGAGTTGCCTGGGAGGCTCCCTGCAGCTCTAGGATAAGAATAGCTTCATTTCAGTTGTCGGCCATGAGCGGTGAAGTCTGGGTACTAAAAAAAGAAAAGAAAAAAAAAAAGGATTTCACTCTTGTCTTCTTTTTTTTATACAGAATGTGAATTTCTTCACTGTTGTGCTTATATTTGGTCAAATAATGGGTTATGTGTAATGCACAAGTGCAGTGAGTTAGCTTTATTAAAGCCAAGGTCAGCAGACTTAATCCTTTTGAACTCTAGTCCGCTTTTGGGGAGTGGAAGTAACGGCAAGAGGATGCAGCTGTTATGTGTCCTGCTATTTTGTGCAAAAGTAGGAGGAACCTAGGACCCTGGTGAGTAAGAGCCTGAGCTCATCTCCAGAGCCTGTAAGATGTCTGTCCCACGTGGTGGGCATTCCAGGAATCTGGATGGAATAGAACTCTTGCAGCTTAGCTCTCCTGAGCAACTTGGCAGAGGAGTGTGAGACCCACCGCGCAGGGAATCCTCGGGTGCACCTGAGTAGCTAAATCTGGATTTCCCCATGGTGGGAAAATTTCTCCCCAGGGGTTGGAGAAGGAGGTGAGGTTTAGCTGATGTCACTACCTTGGCAATGCCAGAGGTCCTGAATTTATCCCTCTGTCTTCCCAAAGCCTGGCACAGTTGCAAACAAGGAGGAATACAATATTCATTTGCTCCTAACATACGTATTTACTTAGTATTTGTATTTTGGTATTGAGTATTTTGAAGTCCTATTCATTTTGTGAGTAAAATGGGCAAGGCTTACTCCTTTATTTATTTATTTAGAAAGATTTATCTATTTCTATTTAGAGAGAGTGCACACACAAGCAGAGGGAGGGTCAGAGGGAGATGAATAGAGAGAATCTCAAGTAGACTCCCTGCTGAGTACAGAGCCTACCACAGGCCCCTTGGTCTCACAACTGCAAGATCATGCCCCAAGCCCAAAACAAAGAGTGAGATCCCCAGCCAGCTGCATCCCCCAGGTGCCCCCGGGCTTACTTCTGATGTCCGTGTCTGGGTTGAGACGTTAATAACCTGCCCTTGAAGTTCTTCATCCTCTTCTCTGGGTATTTCTCTTTAGAAGAGAACCTAGAAGCTCCTTGACTTTGGCCCTTCCTTAAAATTAAAATACTAATTAACTAAAAGTTCATTTAATTGCTTTTCTTATGTTGAAGAGTTTTGCCTTTTGTTTCTTTTGAAGATTTTATTTATTTGTTAGAGAGAGAGACAGAAAGTGCAAAAGCAGGGGCAGTGGAAGGCAGAGGGAGAAGTAGGCTCTCTGCTCAGCAGGGAGCCCGATGCGGGGCTCAATCCCAGGTCGCTGGAATCATGACCTGGTTATCAGTATTGCCTCAGAATGTTGCAATGATTATGTATTTTTAGCTTAATAAGCTTTATCTGGGGCTTTTTAGCTGAATTCATTGTATTGATTTTTATGATGAATTCAGTTGGTAATTTTTAGGAGACATTTTCTGAAATTATTTCCAGCCTAGTATATTCATACAGTCATATCGACATGCCCACTGCATGCCCTTCTCTTCCCACTGCATATGCTTTTGCATGTTCCCTGGTCCCCAGTTAATATACACGAGCACTAACATAGCAGTTGATTGTATCATGACTTTAGTATAATAATGGTTCAAATATATTTCAGTAAATTAAAGAAATAATTGCTGATTTGCATTTGGATGTACTAGTATTTGTTTCTTTCAATCACTTTCAAGCCTATAATCAGGCAAAAGAGGTGTGCCACTGTGGTCCATTTATAGAACATAGGGATTTTCTCAGGCATATCCTTAAAAATATTTCTAGGTTTCTCAATTAATTTTGAATAGAAAGATCACTTCAGGCATTTCTTTGGCTTCTTCCTATGGAATTTTGAGATTTAGACAATAAAAGGGAGAGACTTGGATTATTTATTTTGTTGAAATTGATTTGACATTTAACATCGTGTAGATTTAAGGTATACAACTTGTTAATTTCAGACATTTTATATATTGTGATACTGTCATTGTAGTGAAAACCACCACCTCTCTCACACCACGTAGTTATATTTTCTTTTTAGTGGTTGGAATCATTATGTTCTAGTCACTTAGCAAGTTTGATATTAAATGAATATAGACACAACAAGTATTGTATTAAAATAACAAACTTGCTAAGAGATTTGCTTTATTAGTTGTATTTAATAGCTAGTCAGATCACTTCAGCCCCAGCAGCTTTCGTTTGTTGACATTTTGAGGTGTTACTTGCGTAGTTATCTGGAGAATTTTCTTTAATCAGGGGTAGTGGCTATTTGTGAGAGGAATGTCCTGGCTCCACTTAGTTAGTCTCTGTTCATCAGAGTCCATTAATATTTACTGAGTAATCGCTAGGTACCAGGAGTTATGCCGAATCTTCACACATTCCTGTTTCTTTCTCACTATAATCCTGAGAGTGATGTTGTGGTGGATAACAAGCAAATTACCTGAGACTCCACGGTCCCCTGGGAGGGGACCCGGCTCCAGCCCCGAACTCTGAAGCCCATGCCAGTGCTCTCCCCTGTGCCTCTCTGACTTCAGTATTTGCCTCCTTGTTGTCTCCTCATTGAAATGAAGGGAATAAGTTCATCTGGGCAAGGGGGGGGTGGTGCTGTGTTTGGAGGAATCAACCTGAGCGCCTGTGCCCCAAGGTGAGCTGATCCCAAGATACAGTATCTTTTGCTTCCAGTCTGTCTTTATACCAGAATCTAAAATACATTTTCCAAGTTGTTCTTTAGTTAATCCATACTAGGTTGTATTCCAGTTCCTACAGTTCATCCTCTGTTCTGCTCTAGCCTACCGAATGATTAATTCTTCTATTACTGTATGTAGCATTTTCTAATTTTAGTGATAAAACTTGTTAGCCATCTAC
Source organism: Mustela nigripes (assembly GCF_022355385.1). Lineage (NCBI taxonomy): Eukaryota > Metazoa > Chordata > Mammalia > Carnivora > Mustelidae > Mustela > Mustela nigripes. The sequence goes on along the minus strand of NC_081560.1, from coordinate 53,414,751 downwards.
AGGATTTTCCTATGTCTCACCTGCTTATTTTTCGAGATAAAATTTATTCTTTAAAAGCATGACACTATTTTGAAAACATATCATGCAAAAAGTCTCCTCCTTCTTATCCTGCTGTCTTATTCCTTAATTTTCCACTTTTTTCTCCCCTAAGGCATCTACCATTAGGAGTTTCTAGTATAATATTCCAGCGATACTTGGTTCATGCACTAGCAAATCCATGGGTGGGTTCTCTTGCATTCTGCTTTTGCACAGATAGCCTTCTTTACACACCACTTACACCTTGCTTTCCTCACTTAATGTATTTTGGCAGTCATTTTGTATCACTACAAAGGCATTGCCTACTTTTTAAAGAATTGCATCTTATTCCATTGTATTTATGACTATTTATTTTTAAATGTTAAAGTAGTAGATAACATTCTTTAAAGATACATTTAGGAACTTCTGCTTCTGAGAAGATGAAATAGACATACTTTTCCATATACCTTTTAGTAAGTAGGGCTAAAGCATTTTTATATAAAATTGTTACCTGAAATTTACCTAGACATGGGACTGGATACACTGGCAACCTGGAAACACCAATGAGCACAGACATAACTTGCCCCAGTAAAAGCCTGATCTCTATTAAGAAGGGAGAAACATAGTAAGAAAACTTGTAGACCTAATCTCTCTAGTTCAGCCAAACCCTACAGAAGAAACTGTGTCCTACCCCCATTCATGCCAGCAAAGACCGAGTGGGAAGCCTAGACTTAAAATCAGTCTGGGGATGCCTAGGTGGCTCAGTCAGTTAAGCATCTTCCTTTGGCTTAGGTCCTGATCCTGGGGTCAAGTCCCACTTTGGGCTCCCTGTCCCTTCTTGCCTGCCCCTCCCCCTGCTTGTTCACTTTCTCCCCCTCTTTCTTTCCTTCTGTCTGTCTCTTTCTCTGGCAAATAAATAAAATCTTAAAGAAGTCTGTAACAGGTGCCTCAGCAACCTCCCACCCCCACCGGGATGGTGCCAGAGATTGGGTAATTGGAGAGCTGTGATTGTCGTCCTGCCTGGATACTAAAGAGCTCCCACTTTGTGGTGTCAGTGGAGACCCCATGAGAATCCTGGACTTTCTTCCTCATCCAGTAACATATTAACCCCACTGGGGTAGTGTCAGAGGAATCCTGCTGGAGAGTCAGAACTTTGACCATGGCCAAGTGGTAACCAAGTCACCTGCACTGGCATCAGTGGAGACCACATGGGGAACTTGAATACCCAGTTATGGTAAAGAGCTCCCCACACTTCGGTATCAACCAATGCCAAGGGAGAACCTGGATGTCTATCTCTACATGAGGCTGGAGCAGTATTGGAGAAAATCAGCGAAAACAAGTTTCAAGATCCAGTGTCTCATAATATGAAAGTGTCCAGAGTCCATTGAAAATGACTTATTATACCAAGAGCCAGGAAGGTCTCCTCTGAATGAGAAAGATCACTAATAGATGGCAACATGGAGATGACAGAGATGTTAGAATTCTCTTACGGATTTTAAAGAGCCAGGCTAAAAATGCTTCAATAAGTAATTATGAACATGCTTGAAACAAATGAAAAAACAGCCTCAGTAAAGAAATATAAAGTTTCAACAAATAGATGATAGAATGAATGAATTTTAGAGCTGAAAACAGAACAAAATATGAAGCACTGGGATTTGGAATTCTGTGGCAGAATGGAGGAATAAAGAATTCACACACCGGAGCCACCTGGGTGGCTCAGTGGGTTAAGCCTCTGCCTTCAGCCCAGGTCATGATCTCAGGGTGCTGGGATCAAGCCCTGCATCAGGCTCTCTGCTCGGCAGGGAGCCTGTTTCTCCCTCTCTCTCTGCCTGTCTCTCTGTCTACTTATGATCTCTCTCTCTCTGTCAAATAAATAAATAAAATCTTAAAAAAGAAAACCAAACACACACTGGAAGGTAGAGCAATAGAGACCCCTCAGTCTGAACACTAGGGAGGGCTAGAGAAAGAGAAAGAGCAGAGCCTCCGGGGCTTGTGGGAGTGTACCAGACCTAGCATTTGTGTCACTGGACACCGAGAAAGACCGTGAAGCTGAAGGTCTCAAAGAGATAATGGCTGAGAACTTGCTGACTTTGATGAGATAGAAAACTACAGATTCAAGGAAATAAGAACTCAAAGGTAAATCCAAGGAACAACCCAGAGAATTCTGTGCCAAGAGACTTAATTAAACTTTAGAAAACAGAAGACAAAAAAATCTTCAAAGCAACAAGGAAAGTCTTGCCTAAGGGGAAAGATGATTTGAATGACAGGGAATTTCTAATCAGAAATCATGGGGGCCAGAAGGAAATGGCAAAATATTTTTCAAGCCCTCAAAGAAAAAATCCATTAACTCTGAGTTCTCTATCCAGTGAAAAACACCCTTCAGGAATTCAGGACAAATCAAATTCTCAGAAGCACAAAAGACCAAGAGAATTTGTCGTGAGTAGACAACCTAGGAGAACAACTGGAAGAAGTTCTTCTCACAGAGAGGAAATGATAAAATGGGGAGCCATGGGACCCCAGGAAGAACATGGTAAGGGAAAATATGTGTAAAAATAAAAATCCTTGTCTTCTTGCGTTTTCTAAATTGTTTGACAGTGAAAGCAAAAACTAGAACACCGGTTTTAAGTGTATGTGCTGAAAATATTTAAGACAATTGTATTTTAAAAGAGCATGAAGGGATCAAAATGGAGGTGAGGTTTGTTCTGTTTTTGCCTCTTTAAAAATTGTGGTAAGACATGTTTTACATTTTACTTTTGTGTCCATTTTTAACTGTCCGGTTAAATGGCATTAAGTATATTCACAGTGTTGTACAATCATCAGTGTTATCCACTTCTGGAACTTTTTATCATCTCGCATGAAAACTCTACCCATTAAATGGCCACTCTTCCTTGCCTCCTCCTCCTCTCAGTCTCTGGTGGTCCCTAGACTGCTTTTTGTCTCTGGACATGTTTATTTTATATATCTCATATTAGTGGACTGATACGATGTCTTTTGTGTTTGGCTTATTTCACTTAGCATAATGTCTTCAAGGTTCATCCAGTTACAGCCTGCGTTGAAGTTTCATTTTTTTCAAGGCTAGATAATATATGTAAATGCTGAAATTCATTTATTGATGAACACCTGGGTTGTTTCTATCTTTTGGCTCTTGTGAATAATGGTGCTATACACAATAGTATATTAAGTATTTGTTAATCCTTTCTCTTCTTTGGGGTATATACCTAGGATTGAGATGATTGGTTGTGGGGCTCCAGGGTGGCTCAGTTGGTTAGGTGTCGGACTCTCACTTTTGGCTCAGGTCATGATCTCAGGGTCCTAAGCCTGAGCCCTGACTGGGGTGCTTAGTGGGGAGTCTGGTGAGATTCTCTTTCTCCCTTTCCCTCTCTCACTCCCCCTTCACTTCCCCCATGTACTCTTATACACTCTCTGTCTCTCAAAAAAAAATGCTCAATCATGTGGTAATTTTATATTTAACTTTTTTTCCTAAAGATTTTATTTGAGAGAGTGGGAGTGTGAGCACGGATTTGGAGGGGCAGGAGTAGAGGTAGAGGGAGGAGCAGACCTCTTCCCTGAGCAGGGATCCCAATGTGCAGCTCAATCCTGCAACCCTGGAATCAGGACCTGAGCCAAAGGCAGGAGCTTAACCAACTGAGCCACCTAGGTGCCCCTATGTTTAACTTTTTGAGGAATTTCTAAACCTTTTTCCATAGTGGTCAAACATTTTTGCTTTTCCACCAGCAGTGCAGAAAGATTCCAAGATTACCATGTCCTCACCAACACTTACTGATTTTCTCTTTCTTTTCTTCTTTTTCTTTGCCATCCTAATGCCTCTGAAGTGATAGCTCATTATGGTTTGATTTGCATTTCCCCAATAACAAGTATTGTTGGTCTTTTTTTTTTTTTAAGTACCTATTGGCCATTTTTATATCTGTGCAGACATGTCTGTTAGAGTATTTTGCTCTTTTTTTTTTTTTTTATTGGAGTCTTTGTTGTAGTTTTCCCTATATTTTGGACATTAATTCCTTCTTAGATATAAGATTTGCAAGTAGTTTCTTCCATTCTGTGCATTGTCTTTATACTTTCCTGATAGTGTTTTTTGATGCCAAAAAGTTAACTTTGAAGTCACATTTATCCATTTTTTCTTTTGTTGTCTTTTCCTTTTGATGTCATATCCAAGAAATGGTGGCCCAATCCAATGTCGTGAAGATTTTCTCCAGTATTTTCTTATAAGAGTTTCATATTTTTAACTCTTACATTTAGGTCTTGATCTACTTTAAGTTTATTTTTGTATATCTTGGGGCACCTGGGTGGCTCAGTCGATTTAATTTCTGCCTTTGGTTCAGGTCATGATCTCAGGGTCCTGGGATCAAGTCCCACATCGGGCTCCCTGCTTTCAGGAAGGAAGCCTTTTCTCTTCCCTACTTATGCTCACTCTCTCTCAAGTAAAATCTTAAAAAAATTTTTTTTAAATATCTTGTAAGGATTGCCTTTATTGTTTGTCAGTAAAGTATGGAAATGCAACTGATTTTTGCATGTTGATTTTGTATTCTATGACTTTGATGAATATATTACTGCTGAAAGTTTTTTTGGAGGAGGGTTACAGAATCTTAAGGGTTTTTTGCATATAAAATCCTTTAACCTGTTAAGAGATCATTTCACTTCTCGATTTCCACCTTTGATAATTTTTTTCTTACCTAATATTTCTAGCTAGTACTTGTTATGTTGAGTAGAATTGGTAAAAGTGGGCATTCTATTCTGTTGCTGATCTTAAGGGAAAAGATTTTAAGGTTTAAGCAATGAGTATGATATTACCTCTGCAGTTTTGATAGATGGCCTTTATCATTTAGATAAAGTTTCCTTCCATTCTTAACTTTGTTGAGTGGTTTTATCATAAAAGGATGTTGAATTTTGTCATGTTTTTTATGCATCAGTTGAGATGATTGGGGTTTTCTTCTTACATTTGATTAATGTGGTGAACTACATTGATTTTCATTTGCCATCCTTGAATTCCAGGAATAAATCTACTTGGTCATTGTGTGTAATTTAATATGCTGATGGATTCTGTTTGCTCATTTTTTTTCGTGAGTATGTTTGCATCATTACTTATGAGGAATACCAGTCTAGAATTTCCTCCTCTTGTAGTATTTTTGTTTGGCTTTGCTATCAGGGAGATGTTTGCCTCACGGAATGAGTTAGGAGTATTTCCTTTTCTACAGTTTTTGGAAGATTTTAAGAAAGATTGTTTTCTTAATTTTCCTTACTGCTGGTTTGTTATTATAAAATAGAAGTGCAACAGATTTCTGAATATTAATTTGGTATCCTGGAATTTCACTGAATTCATTTATTCTAATAGTTTTTTGTTTTGTTTTGTTTTTGGTGGCATCCTAAGAGTTTTCTCTATATAGTATCATGTCATCTGCAAATACTGACAGTTTCACTTCTTCCTTACCAATTTGGATGCCTTTTATTTCTTTTTCATATCTGATTGCTATGGTGAGGGCTTCCAGTACTATGTTGGATACTAGTGGTGAGAGTGGACATAATTGTTTTGTTCCTAGTCTTAGAAGAAAAGCTTTCAGCATTTTACCTTTGAGAATGATGTTATCTGCAGGTTTGTCATATAGACCCTTTATTAATGTGAGGTGTGTTCCCTCTAAAAGAGTGAGTTATGTTCTCTCTAAACCTACTTTGTTGACAGTTTTATCATGAATGGATGTTGGATTTTGTCAGATGCTTTTCCTATATCTATTGAGATGATAAAATGATTTTTATCCTTCATTTTGTTAATGTATCCATGATCATGGTGAGTCATCCTTTCAATGTGTTGTTGAATTTGGTTTGCTAATTTTTGCATCTATGTTCATCACGGTTACTGGTCTGTTATTTTCTTTATGGTGTCTTTGTCTGGTTTTGGTATCAGTATGCTGACCTCGTAGAAAGAATTGGGAAGCATTTCTTTCTCTTAGATTTTTTTGGAATGGTAAGAAAAAAATAAGTATTAACTCTCCTTTAAATGTTTGGTAGAAAAAAAAAAAAGTGTTTGGTAGAATTCACCTGTGAAGGTGCCTGCTCCTGGATTTTTGTTTGGGGTTTTTTTAGTTACTGATGGATTTTTGTTACTAGTAATTGGTCTGTTCAGATTTTGTGTTTCTTCCATATTTAGTCTTTGCAGATAGCAGGTTTCTAGGAATCTTTCCATTTCCTCCAGGTTGTCCACTTTGTCGGTATATTGTTTTTCAGAGTAGTCTCTTCTAATTCTTTGTATTTCTGTGCTTTTGATTACTTTTCCTCTTTCACTTTTATTTGAGTTTTCTTTTCTTTCTTTTTTTTTTTTTTAAGATTTTATTTATTTATTTGACAGAGATCACAAGTAGGCAGAGAGGCAGGCAGAGAGAGAGGAAGGGAAGGAGGCTCCCTGCTGAGCAGAGAGCCCGATGCGGGACTCGATCCCAGGACCCTGAGATCCTGACCTGAGCCGAAGGCAGTGGCTTAACCCACTGAGCCACCCAGGCGCCCCGATATCCTTCTTTCTTGTGGGTTCCTACACCAGGGGTTTGGTTCCTAAAGTCCATCTCTGCCCCCCTTCTTCCCTTCTCAGTGTGGCTCCTTTTTTGCCTATGGCCATGAGTGATCTGTTCTGTTCATCTTCAGGTCATTTTCAGAATGACTTGCCTTATATGTACCTGTTGCCTCTGTGTGTCATGGGAAGAGGTGAGCTCAGGATCCTTCTACTCTGCTGTCTTCCTGGAACTCTTGTGTCAACATAGTTTTCATTTCCTTTTTGATATCTTCCTTGAACCATTGGTTATGGGAGGAAAGATATTACTTGAACCGGTGAAAGATGATGACATTAAACATTAGATAACTGATGTACATATAATGTAAAAATAAATCTATGTATCTAGATATGTAATATCTCGAGCATTACAAAGAGATACATTTAAAACACTATAGATACATCAAATGTAAGTCTAAAAAAATTCCCAGAGAGTTGCAGAAAAAGGCAAGAAATGAAGAAAAACAACTGAAAAGAAAAAAGAAAGGGGCAGAATTAAGCCTTAATGTAGCAATAATTACCTTAAAAGTAAACGGTCAAAATACGCCAATACAAAGAGCTTGCCAGAGTGGATTAAAATATAAGACCCTACTGTATGCTTTTTTTCAAACACTCCAAATATAACCATATATGTAGATTAAAAGTGAAAGGACAGGAAAAGGCATATCATGGGAATGTGAATTGAAAGAAAGCAGTAATGGCTGTCTAAATATCAGATAGAGTAGATTTCATAGCAAGAAAAAATTAACAGAGAGAAACATTATATTAATGATAAAAGGGTCAATCCACCAAAGAGATCTAGCAATCTTAAATGGGTGTGCACCAAATAAGATAGGAATAAAATATGTGATTCAAAACAGACAGAACCTAAAAGAAAAATAGACAAATTCACAGTTCAAATTGGAGATTTCATTGCTCCCTTTGAGGAACTGAAAGAACAGGCAGATAGGAAATTAGCAAGGATATGGAAGGGTCCAGTACCACCAGCCAGGAGGATCTAATCAACATTTATAGAACATTCTGTGCAACAATGGCAGAATTCACATTGTTTTCAAATACTCATGAAACATAGACCATGAATATATTATATCCTGGGCCATAGACAACCTTAACAAATATAAGAGATGTGAAATGGTACAGAGTATGTTTTTTTGTTGACAGTGGAATAAAAAAGAAATCAGTAATGGAAATCTAATAGGAAAATTTAAACTACTTAGAAACTGAAATGACATCTTTAAGTAGTGACTTGACTTTTTTGTCTTTTTTTTTTTTTTGCCATGAGTCAAAAAAGTAGGGAAAAAAATGTAGAGAACTTAAAAAAAATGAAAATATACCAAAATTTGTGGGAACAGACACAGTAGTTCTGAGAGGGAAATTGATAGCTATAAATAAGCATATATTAAAAAAGGAAAGTCTCACATTGGTAATCTGAGTTTCCACTCTACGAACCTAGAGAAAAGAAGAGCAAAATAGGCACAAAGCAACTAGAAAGAAAAAATAAAGAGCAAAATCTATGAAATTTAAAACATGGAGAAAATTCAATGAAACTAAGAGTTAATTCTTTGAAAAATAAAAAAGTGAGAAGGCAAGTTACCACATCAGGAATAAAATGGGCTACCACTACATCCTCTGCAGATATTAAAAGAATAATGGGAATATCAAAACAAGAAATAACCTCTAAACACGTAATTTGACACCTAGAAGAAATGGATTAATTCCTCAAAAACCAGAACTATCATAACTCATTCAATAAGAAATAAGTAACTTTTAAAATTGTAATATAATATTGTATTAGTTTTGGTTGTGTATCAGGAGTGAGTTGACATGGGCATATATGGAGAAATGGTTATCACAATTTTATTTATTACCCACATAGTGATTTTTTTCTGTGATAAATGAAGTAGAAAATTTGAATAATACTATAACTATTAAGGAAATTGTACTTGTCATTTAAAAAAAAGTACTCTCTGAAAGGAAATGTCAAGGCCCAGACTGTTTCACTCGAGAATTTCTCCAAGTATTTAAGTATTAAGATCATATCTACACAGTGTCTTCCAGAAATGCCAGAGGAGGAAACACTTCCCAATTTGTCTTGTGAAGCTAGTAGTTACTGCCCCAAATACCCAAACCAAAGAAGTTAATGCAAAAAAAAAAAAAAAAAAAAAAAAAAGAATTTTTTGCTTCCCTAATTTCCCCTCCTAAATATAGACATAAGAATTCTCAAAGTATTAGTAAACAGAATTCAGCAATATGGAACAGGGGCACATTTTATATGTAACTGAGGTTTATTCCAGGGATGTGAGACTGGTTTGATATTTGAAAACCCACATATTAGCAGGTTAAAGAAGAGAAACATGATTGTGTTAACTAATGCATGAAAAACATTTTACCAAATTCAGTGCCCATTTCTGGTAAGAATTCTTGGGAAAAAGAAACAGAGAGTAACATCCTCAAGTTGCGTAAAGAACATATACTGAATGCCTATAGCACATGTCATGTTATGGTGAAGGGTCTTCCTAAATCCCAACCCATAGCATATAGTCAGCTGCCCACTCAACGTCTGTGCTTAAATATTTGATAGACATCTCAAACTTGCAAAACTGAAACTCTGGCTGTACTCAAACCCCTTCCCTGTCTTCTCTCCATCTCCTAAAATGGCACATCTAGTGGGCTACATGGCGCACAACCTTGGAGTCATTCATGATCTTGTTCTTTTTCTCATGATAAACATCAGGTTCTGTCAGATAAACCCTGAAAATATATCCAGATCTCCTCTCTGACCCGAATGACTGCATTTGCCCTGAAACTGCCTCCTTAGCCCCTTTCTTGACTCCATCAGGCTCTGTTCTTCTCTCAGCAGCACGAGTGCCATTTTGAAGCTAAATCAAGCCAGCGCATTTCTCTAGCTAAGACTCATCAGTAATTTCCCACGTCACTAAAAGGGACAATTTTAGAGTTGTCAGGATAAAGAAGAAAAAGATGTTTATCATTATAAACATTATATAATACATTTTTTAATGTATATCATTATCTTTGAGTAATACCAGCGTATCGTTGATGCTTTAATTAGTATTTATTGAGAAGCAGCTATGTGCCCTAAGAACCCCATTAAATACTGGTACTGTAATTCTGGAAACCAAACCTGTTCATTGGACTCCCAGGGCTGGGAGTCTAGGGGACAATACAGGTAGGCAGTTACCCAGGGTACTCAGTGCCAGGGTCTCTGAAGTACAGGGTTCAGGGAGAGTATTTGTGAAGGGCCCCTTGCCAAAGGAGGTGCAAGGAAATTCGAAAAGTAACTGAAAGAGACATAGAACTAAAAAATAAATAGAAATTAAGCCGGTGGAAAGTAGGTAGAAAGGGATGAGTGGGAAATTGTATCCTGCCGCAAGAGAGAGTATATGACAAGGCAGGTGTGACAAGATCCTAGTGTGGAAAGGGGGGAAGGTGCTGGAAGAGTTCAGGGCAGTCAATTAAAAATTAGAGTGCCGGGCTGCCTGGGTGGCTCTGTTGGTTAAGCGTCTGCCTTTGGCTCAGGTCATGTGGGATTGAGCCTCACGTTGGACTCCCTGCTCAGTGGGGAACCTGCTTCTCCCTTTCTCCTCTGCTCATGCTGTTCTCTCATTCTCTTTCTCTCTCTTTGGATAAATAAAATAAAATTTAAAAAATTTTGAGTGACATAAGATTTATATTTTAGAAAGCTTATTTCAATGGTACTTTGAGGAATTATTCAGAGAGATAATAATAGAGACAAAGAAAGTAGTTAGAAAGTGGTTAGCAGAAATCCAGGTGAGTGGTGACGGTGATCTGGACTGAGTGACACCTCGAGACGGGAAGCGTAGTGGGTGTGTTGGTGAGGAGACAAGAGGAGAGATAGACAGCTCCTGACCTTGCAAGATGAGCTTGACTTCGCTGTGGGAAGGAAGGGGGAGAGGTGCCTTTGGCCGTTCTGAATTTGGGTCGGATGAGTAAAACCGTCTGGGAGAGAGGGAGAGAGAGTTGGGATAAAGATTTGCATTTTCCCCTTGCTAAGGTGTTAAGCTCTAACTGTTTAAGTAATATTTGAGCATCTTCAGTTGTAAGTTTCTTGTTCCCTTACTGAGAGGAGGGATAAATTGGGCTTGTTACAACTTGTTGGGAGGTTGTGTTTACTTTCACAAGTCAGTGATGCTTGAATGAAGAGACTGGCTCTCATTCAGACCTGGAGACTTCCTCTTGATGCTAAATATAACATTGTGGTGTGTAAGACACTGTACCCTGGGACGTTGCGTTCTCAGGGCGTGTTTGAGTCCACACAAGGGGGCAGTCCTTCGTAGCAACATCAAAACATCGAAATGGTTGCCAGGCTTTTAAATTCTGGTTCTGCCAGTTAGCAATGTTGTGGCTGTGGGTGGATGACTAACCTGCTCTGCATTCGCCTTGTCACCTGTAAAATGGAAGCCGTATGACCTACATCCCATGTGGTCGTGCACATCAAGTTAACAATGTAAAGCATTTAGAACAGAAAACTGCATGTTCGCTGTCATCATTATGACTGTTACTAACAGACGAGGCTTACTTGACAGAGGAGAGGACTTCATTCCACCAAATGTGTGGTGGGCATTCTCCCTGCGGCCTAACTGGAAAACCCAAGGGGTGTGTGTGTGTGTTTCTGGGACTTCTTCACCGTGACCTGCCCTGCGGTGGAGATGGTAGTTACTCTCTTATGGTTTTGTTCTTTGTGTTGATGAGAGCTGCAAACTAACACATGGGGGAAAGGGAAGAGTGTGGTGTCTCATCTGCGTCACTGGAGGACGCTTTCTTACAGACCTCTGATGCTACTTCTCACCTGAAGAAAGAGTGCCACTTGCTAGGTTTTCTGCTCCATGAAAAACAAAACAAAACATGTTCCTATTTAAATGGACACTGACGTTGTGATGAGAGTGTGGTGTTTTCTGTTTGTTTGTTTGTTTTGTTTGGAAAAGGTTTGCTTTATCATTTATAATCAGAATGGATTGGGAGAGGGCAGAGTGCTGTTGATGGGGTCTGAGCCACTGAAAACACCCTGGGAGACGTGGACTCACAGGGCTCAAGGCTCTGTGCTCCTCTAAGGTTGCCGTTTTGAATGGTTAGTCCGAGCTCTCCATCTTCCCCAGAATCCTGCGATGAAACCTGCATTGGGAGAGATGGGGCGGGGGAGGGAGTGAAGGGGTGCAGGGAAGGGTGAGACAAGGAGCCGGGTGGGCGAGAGGAGCCACGTGGCTCTGTGATGGCTGTTTTCAGTGGTGGATACTTTGCTGTAAACTCTTTCACTTTGAATCTTACAGGAATTTGAAAGTGATTATGTTGTGTTTAAGTCCAAAACTGTGGATTTTGACAGAAGGCTTGGGATGATTCTCTGTGAAGCTTTCTTTAACTGCAGTGGTTCAGAAGCTGCATTTAAGGTTAGTTCTGAAGAAGCTATCATTAAAAAATACTTTACTGATGAATAATTTCAACTGTTAGATGAAAGGAGTGGATACATTTCTTTCTGGCCCAGGTGAACTATTAACTGGTCACATTCTGTTGGTATTCACCTCACCGAACTAAATTTTACACACTGCTCTAATGAATGATGTTTACTTAGGGACAAGGTCAATTTTAGGACTTTTGACTATTGATATTTTTTCAGATTCAGTAGGTTAGCTCTCATTACCTTTAAGAGTGACTTGGCCTGGCCTGTGAAATCCTAATTCAAAATTAAGCCACCGTGAAAAGAGAAAAATACATGTTAATGCAAGATTTTCCGTATAGCATTGTTTGCATGTGTTGGGTTCACCTGCCCACTTCATTACTATGACTGAAACAAATAATAATTTGTATAATACTTTCCATCAGGCATAAGACACCCTTGGTGATCAGACATACCATTATTTTGTATATAAATAAAATGCCCCCAAAATGATGATTCCATTATTATATAACATAGTCCACTTTCCGATGTTAAGACACAAAGAAATGTTGGACAGAGCATTACAGAAATGCAGTATGGTATTTCTGTATTCTGAGTTGCATAAAAGGAATGCATCTTCTTAGACGTCCCACATGGATAGCTTAGGATGTGGGGAAGAGGGACACCATGTGAAACTTGCTTATCAAAGCAAAGAACTACAAGTAAGGTGTAGAACCAAATGATGTCCCAAAAGAGGAACGGAGACTTCTGTTTCTGAAGAAACACACCTAGGGGATCATGGGCCCAACTCGTTGGAAATGGCAGTGCAGGGGCGCCTGGGTGGCTCAGTAGGTTAAAGCCTCTGCTTTTGGCTCAGGTCATGATCCCAGGGTCCTGGGATCGAGCCCCACATCGGGCTCTCTGCTCAGCAGGGAGCCTGCTTCCTCCTCTCTCTGAGAGGAGGGGTCAAATAAATTTATTTATTTGATCTCTGTCAAATAAATAAATAAAATCTTAAAAAAAAAAGAAAGAAAGAAAGAAAAGAAAATGGCAGTGCAAAATAAGGAAACGGACCCAGACTTGATGTGGGATACTGTTTGATTTTGATCTCCAAATTCACATGGTGGGTCAGGGGGTGGTGAAGGTCCAAGTATTTTCTGGCTCCAGGCGAGCATTTTTACATGGAGAATTCGCAACGATCGTGGTCTGGGTGGTTCAGTGGGTGACACATCCAATTCTTGATCTCAGGTCAGGGCTCGATCTCAGGGTTGAGATTTCAAGCCCCATGTTGGGTTCCACACCGGGCAGGGACCCTACAAAAAAAAAAAAAACAAAAACCAAAACCCTCATAAGGATTAAATAGTTATTTGTTTTGTAAGAGCTGGTAGATGAAACTTTTAGATGCTGTTGGCCAAAATATCTGGCTTATTATTGTAAAATTAAGCTGCCTGTGATTCCCATCTCTCAGAAATTATGTTAGCTACATATGTATACATGTATCCCTTTGACAAGAGTGACATCACAGGCTGACCCTCTTTGGAAACATTTTCCACTTAGGAATGAATCCTAAACATGTTCTTGGTTTCACAGCAGAAATCATGATTTTTGTAATGGCTCCATAATGTATCACACTCTCTGTTGCTGGAGCTGCTTGGCTTTAATGCCTTCATAAATAACAGAAGGAAAGCGTGTAGATTGTTCCCTTCACAGAAGCTCCTACTGGGTCTCTCTTCCCGTAGCACAACTATTGGTAGGGTTTCTGTTTGAGTCCATGCCACTTACTTTTTTCTACGTGATCTTATATTTTTGTCATGTATTTTGTCTTTAACTTTGTAACTGTTTGTATCTTGTCTGTGGAAACATGCAGCATGAGCCCCTGCCCAGTAGCTCTGTAGGGCTGGGACATCATTTCACAGTTTGTGTTCCAGTTAGATCCCCTTCTTCAGTGTCTTCTAGAGCAGACATCTAATAACTGAGGTTGGGGTGATGGACTGGTAGTCAAAGCCCTGGAACGACTCACAGATGAGGGTAAAATGCAGCAAAAGTCATGGTAGAAGAAAAAAAAAATCACAGGATGGCGTGTTAGGGGAAAAATTATTTCTACCCTAGATACAGGGTGATGAGCTCTGACCACGTGCCGTTGGGTCCCAGGGAATAAATATTTGCAGACCGTTCTCTGGAGACCATGGTTCATGCCTGCCCTCGGCCAAGACATGACCAGGAGGGGCACTGGGACCAAGCACTGTTCTACTCAAACATGAAACTGTAGTTCAGAGCCCACAGTGTTGGCACTCAATAAAAAACAAAACAAAGCAAGACACTAATAGATGTTCCTCTAAAACTTAAAACAATATGTCTCCAAGAAGGTAGACTGGAGTGTCTCAGATGAAGCATCCAGAGAAGTCTTCAGGCGATAAAACTGAAAGCTATAAAATTGTAAAGTGCACGAGGTTTCAGACAGCAACAGATTTAAAATATCTTCAAAAGAGGCAAACCCAGAAAAAATATAAATAGGTGATGAACAATGAATTTTGGAACACTGAAAAAGAAATAAAATGGAATGGAAAAAAAAATAGGTATTGCTTGAATAGTGGCAAAGGCATTATCCCAAACCTTGAGGAGTGGAAGAAAAGGTAGACCACACAGATCTCAAAAGGGACAGTTAGGGAAAGAAACATGTGGTAGGGGCTCACTTTTAATCTTTGGAGGTCGAGATGAAGAAAAACATCTATACTCTTCCCAAAAATCGCTCTCGGTTTCCTGAGGACAAGGAAGCAAGAGGTCCACTTGACCCTTGTTCTCTTCCCAGAGAGTAGTTTTTCTGTAACTATGATGCTGAAAAATTACAACAATGTGTACTACCTGAAAGGCTAAAGGCTATCCTTACTACTATTAGCTGGCTTTACAGCCTCCCCAAAGAATATTTTCTGTGTCTTTTTTCTCTTCTACTTGGAGTTCAGTCCCACTAAGCATATCAAGTAGGCAAGATGAGATGCAGCTGGGAAGCTACGGGTATTTCAGTTGTGGTCAGTACATTAAGTGTTTGAAAAGAACAAATCATGAAGTAAATACATTTCCCTGGTGTTGGTGGCCCGCTCTTTGTTAAATCTGCGAGTCAGTGTTTGCTTTTGATTGTTAACATGAAACGCAGAGTCAACAAAAGAGTGGTTCAAAGAAGAAAGTTAATAAGCATTTTGCTAGGGAGCAGCTAACTAAGCAGGTTTTAAAATATTTAGCAGTTTCTCTACTGCTTATAATTGATATTACCGGGGTGAGAAGCCAAATGTATCTAAACTGACCTCTGAGATATGGTTTGATTTACATTTTACTTTGTACAATTTTTTCACTTTTTTTTTTTTTTAGTGAACATAGTTGATATAAATATTTAGAGAATGTTAATAATAAAGCTGTTTTTAAAGAAACAGGTATTTCCCCTTTATTTTACTTAAATTCCATTATAATTAATATAGTGATAGGTTAGTTTCAGGGGTACAATAATGAATCAGCAGTTGTGTATATTACTCAGTACTCATTGTATAAGTGTATGTCTCTAATCCCCATCACCTGTTTCACTGCTCCCCCCACCCACCTCTCCTCTGGTAGTCCTCAGTTCTCTACAATTAAGAGTTTGGTTTTTTGTTTCTATTTTTCCTTTGCTTTATTTCTTAAATTCCACATATAAATGAAATTGTATAGTATTTGTCTTTCTCTGCATGATTTGTTTCTCTCAACATTATATGCTCTAGATCCACCCATGCTAAAAATGGCAAGATTGCATTCTTTTTTAGGGCTGAGTAATATTCCACTGAATATACATACACCACTTCATTACCATTCATCTCTTGATGGGCTCCTTCCGTATATGGCTATTGTAAATAGTACTACAGTAAGCATGGCGGTGCATATATTTTAAAATTACTGTATTTTGTAAATACCCACGAGTTCAATTACTGGATCATACAGTAGTTCCCTTCTTAATTTTGTGATGAACCTCCATCCTATTTTCCACAGTGACTGTATCAGCTTGCATTCCTTCCAATAGTGCATGAAGGTTCTTTTCTCTCCCATCCTTGGCAACAGTTGGTATTTAAAGAAAACAAATTGTTAAAGAAAACAAATTTGAGGAACACTTATTATTTCCTTAAGAGGAGTAACAAAACTTTCTTTTTGGCCATGTTGCTAACAAGGCACAGAGCTTGGTATATGGTTTTCTGCCATCTTGATTACATTTTACTTTGAAGGAGATATCATTTTTTGTTATTTTTTTAGAAGATTTTATTTATTTGAGAAACAAACATTTTAATTACACTATTGTGCTTGCAAAGAAAGTTGTCTCACACTGGCACACAGAAGGAGCCACATGGGGCAGAGAATAAGGCAGGCGGCTAATGGAAATCCAAGGTTGGGCTCCACAGGTAGCTGAGCTTTGAGGAAGCTAGTGGTGAAGGTGAGTTTGGATCTGGGTGTGGGGCGGGGCATGGACTGAGTGAGGAGAGCTTCAGGACTTTTACTTTCCTGCTTGCTGGTAGTGTGTCGCACCCCCCCATAACCCCAATACCCGTCTCCCTACTCATTGGCTTCCTCTGCTTGCTAATAGTTGTTGCTCACTCCTAACTTGCTATCTTAGGTTCAGCCTGCCATGCCCTGGTTCTCTTCCTGGGGAGGAGAGAATGTGATTAGTTCAAAGCATTAGTTTGAGGTAGGACATTCCTGTCAAAGGAGCTGTCTGCCCGTGAAGTGGTTGTTCTTGCAACAGGTCACCGCTACTGCCCCAGGCCATGGTTTTGGGGTGGCTAGTTGGTGTGGCATGGGATGTGGGCTGCCAGGGACAGGACAATCCTAGTAACTGATCCATTTATTTTTTAAATCAAAATTTTTTTAACGATTTTATTTATTTATTTGACAGAGAGAGACAGCAAGAGAGGGAACACAAGTGGGGGATGGGGTGGGAGAGGGAGATGCAGGCTTCCTCCTGAGCAGGAAGCCTGATGCGGGGCTCGATCCCAGGGCCCTGGGATCATCACCTGAGCCACCCAGGCACCCCCATTCGATGTAATTATTAATGGTGTGACTTGAAGGTCCTTGACGTGGATGTTCTACGTTGAAAGAGCACCTGTGGGGCGCCTGGGTGGCTCAGTGGGTTAAGCCGCTGCCTTCGGCTCAGGTTATGATCCCAGGGTCCTGGGATCGAGTCCAGCATCGGGCTCTCTGCTCGGCGGGGAGCCTGCTTCCCTCTCTCTTTCTCTGCCTGCCACTCTGTCTACTTGTAATCTCTGTCTGTCAAATAAACAAATAAAATCTTTAAAAAAAAAAAAAAGGAGCACCTGTGTAGGAGGGCAGAACAAAGAAAGAAGATGTACATTTTGCTTCTGATTTTCTTTTTCTTTTAATGTTCTGCATATTTTTCAAAAATTTACTTGGATTTTATTTTATTTTTTTCAGTGATCCAAAATACATTGTTTATACTTCTGATTTTCTATCTGCAGACCATCTTCTCAAACTTTCCCTGGCACCGGGCAGGAGGAAGTGGTGGTATCTGTGAGCAGGGATTGCTGACAGATAGTAGTTAATTTCTGACTCCTCTTATTTTCTGC